>NW_024000156.1:0-1032 GCF_014805625.2 Glossina fuscipes
ACTCATCACGCCTAAAATATAGCGATTTTATTTCAATTCATTTCAGAAATTATAGCATATCACCAAGGCCGAAGAATATAATTCGCGGAATGCAGTGCTTCAATAAACGAGCCTAAGAGTAGAATTTTTATTGTGGTAAGAGAACAAAAAATATGTTATTATTAAAAAAAGAAATATGTGATGCTGGCAGCCTTATAAACTAATATGTTTGACTAATAAGAAATGGAGAAAAAATGGAAATTGTAAACTCGGCAAAAAAGGGCAAAGATACCCTTTCTGGTTATTAACGAATGTCTTCCCACGATCATCAAGAACTTCGAATCTATTTGATAAATTCTCTATTTGGTGAGTTCGCACAAAACTCTAGCACGTAAACAAATATAGAATTGTGTTCTAACGAAAGTGTTTTAGATTTGCATAAGCATCAACACCATTTGTGTGAAATGTTTTTCTTTTGCTAAATTCTTTTAAATTTTGTGTACCTAGTTTTTCATTTCATTCTCTGAATATTTGCTGTTTTTTACTATTTTTTGAGATTTTGTTGTATATTTTTACACTTGCCTGTTTTACGTTCCTTGCTATGGTTTTTATGCAGAAAACAAGTTCTGGTTACAAAAAAAATATAAAATCTAGGTACATCATGCATATACACACGTAAATAACTTTTATTACATCACTACTTGCATGTTGAGAGTCGAAAGCCAAATGAAGAAAAATTTACGCGTGTCAAGTTTTTGAATGCTTACTTTGGACAAGAGGCATGATGAAAGAAACCGTCAGAAATCAAATGCATTTGGAAGTGCTAGGACGAACTTTTTATGCCACTAATTAAAGTTTCTACCTTTCTTTGGCAGATACATTTAATAAGTGAATTAAGTGGGTACTTAATGTGCCTAGTTCGAAAAATAATATTACTATTAATATCAATTTATATAATACATTGCGGTTCTGCAATATTGTCCAATATTCTTTATATCCTACACCATTTGTGGTACAGGGTATATTAACTTCGTGCGATCGTTTGTAACACGC
>NW_024000157.1:0-1391 GCF_014805625.2 Glossina fuscipes
TTTAAGAGAACTCAATAAAGTTGAACTTTTTACGGTATCAATAAGATCTACACCAATTATTTTTTAAGAGAATTAAATAAATTTGAAATTTTTGCGGTACCAATAAAACCTGCACCAATTATTTTTTAAGAGAATTCAATATATCTGAAATTTTTGCGGTATCAATAAAATCTACAGCAATTGTTTATTAATTAAATAAATTTGAAATTTTTGCGCTACCAATCAAACCTACGCCAATTATTTTTTAAGAGAACTCAATAAATTTGAACTGTTTATGGTATCAATAAAATCTACACCAATTTTTTTTTAAGAGAATTCAATAGATTTGAAATTTGTACGGTACCAACCAAACCTACTCCAATTATTTTTTAAGAGAACTCAATATATCTAAAATTTTTGCTGTATCAATAAAATCTACAACAAATTTTTATTAAGAGAATTCAATAGATTTAAAATTTTTACGGTATCAACAAAACCTACACCAATTATTTTTTAAAGATAATTCAATAAATCTGAAATTTTTGCAATAAAATCTACACCAATTATTTTTTAAGAGAATTTTATAGATTTGAAATTTTTACGGTATCAACAAAACCTACACCAACTATTTTTAAAGAGAACTCAATATATCTGAAATTTTTGCGGTATCAATAAAATCTACATCAATTGTTTATTAGTTAAATAAATTTGAACTTTCTACAGTATCAATAAAACCTACAACAATTATTTTTTAAGAGAATTCAATAAAGTTGAACTTTTTACGGTATCAATAAGATCTACACCAATTATTTTTTAAGAGAATTTAATAGATTTGAAACTTTTACGGTATCAACAAAACCTACACCAATTAATTTTTAAGAGAACTCAATATATCTGAAATTTTTGCGGTATCAATAAAATCTACACCAATTGTTTATTAATTAAGTAAATTTGAACTTTTTGCGGTACCAATAAAACCTTCACCAATTATTTTTTAAGATAATTCAATAAATCTGAAATTTCTGCAATAAAATCTACACCAATTATTTTTTAAGAGAATTTTATAGATTTGAAATTTTACGGTACCAACAAAACCTATACCAATTATTTTTTAAGAGAACTCAATATATTTGAAATTTTTTCTGTATCAACAAAATCTACACCAATTGTTTATTAAGAGAACTCAATAAACTTGAACTTTTTACGGTTTATATAAAATCTACACCAATTGTTAATAATTAAATAAATTTGAACTTTTTACGGTATCAATAAAACCTACAACAATTATTTTTTAAGAGAACTCAATAAATTTGAACTTTTTACGGTATCAATAAAATCTACACCAATTGTTTATTAATTAGTAAATTTGAACTTTTTGCGGTACCAATAAAACCTACACCAATTATTTTTTA
>NW_024000158.1:0-1113 GCF_014805625.2 Glossina fuscipes
TAAAAAGTTCAAATTTATTGAGCTCTCTTAAAAAATAATTGTTGTAGGTTTTATTGATACCGCAAAAAGTTCAAATTTATTTAATTAATGGTGTATATTTTATATATACCGTAAAAAGTTCAAGTTTATTGAGTTCTCAAAATAAACAATTGGTGTAGATTTTGTTGATACAGAAAAAATTTCAGATTTATTGAGTTCTCTTAAAAAATAATTGGTTTAGGTTTTATTGGCACCGCAAAAAGTTCAAATTTTGAGGTCTCTTAAAAGATAATTGATGTAGGTTTTGCTTATACCGCACAAACTTCAAATTTATTGAGTTCTCTAATAAGTAATTGGTGTAGGTTTTATTGATACCGCAAAATGTTCAACTTTATTTAATTAATAAACAATTGGTGTAGATTTTATTGATACCGCAAAAATTTCAGATATATTGAGTTCTCTTAAAAAATAATTGGTGTAGGTTTTGTTGGTACCGTAAAAAGTTCAAAATTATTGAGTTCTCTTAATAATCATCTGGTGTAGGTTATGTTGATAGAACAAAAATTTCAGATTTATTGAGTTCTCTTAAAAAATAATTGGTTTAGGTTTTATTGGTACCGCAAAATGTTCGAATTTATTTAATTAATAAACAATTGGTTTAGATTTTATTGATACCGCAAAAATTTCAGATTTATTGAGTTCTCTTAAAAAATAATTGGTGTAGGTTTTGTTGGTTCCGTACAAATTTCAAATCTATTGAATTCTCTTAAAAAATAAATGGTGTAGATTTTATTGATACCGTAAAGAGTTCAAATTTATTGAGTTCTCTTAATAAACATTTGGTGTAGGTTATGTTGATAGAGCAAAAATTTCAGATATATTGAGTTGTCTAAACAAATAATTGGTGTAGGCTATGTTGATACCGCAAAAAGTCAAATTTATTTAATTAATAAACAATTGGTGTAGGTTTTATTGATACCGCAAAAATTTCAGATATATTGAGTTCCCTTAAAAATAATTGGTGTAGGTTTTGTTGGTACCGCAAAAAGTTCAAATTTATTTAATTAATAAAGAATTGGTGTAGATTTTACTGATACCGAAAAAATTTCAGATATATTGAGTTCTCTTAAAAAA
>NW_024000159.1:0-1210 GCF_014805625.2 Glossina fuscipes
GCATATCTCATGTAATAGCTCTCATTGTTATTTTTTCCCGAAATGTCCCCATGGTTCAATGTAGGTTTACTGGATTACGGACAAGTAACGGTTTCCTTAAATCAAGAAAAAGCTGAAGACGCTACTTCCTCAAATCACGACGCCTTTATACTTAAAAAAGTAAAGGAAGTATTCACATAATTACATGTAATGATATATAATACATTTTTGAAGATTTTCGAACTTTGCAATCTTAAGCGCCATATGTACTCGCTTGAGAGATAACGTCATCTCTCTCCAATATCGAGCTTCGTCATTTATTCCAATATTTCGTGGATTTTTTTAAAATGTTTTTAAAACTTTTCGCTAAAAGCAGTTACAAAATTCATGATAATTAGATATTGCCGAGTTTAATTATTTTAAGATGCATCCACCTTTCATATAAGCATGGCGTCCTGCGTTTTGGTAGTTTGAATATGTAATTTAGAAATTACAAGACTTTCAAAATTTAGTCATAGTCATCCGTTTTAAACATGCGTTTATGCCCACGCGATTATTTTAAATATATAGAAAATGTTATACAAATTTGATCAGTAGCTGCAGATGACGATTTTATATATTTATACAATCTATTTTTTGCTTTTCTTTTTCCAATTCAATCTAATCCTACATAAAGCAGAAGCACACAGCAGCACAGTGAGCATAATTCGAAATAGTGGGCTTAGGAACAAAATAACAGGCTGGCCAATGTTTGCGTGCGAGTAAATTGAAAATGGGACTTTAACGTATCCATTGTTTCTTAAGCTCTTTCAGAATTCGTATTATCGAATCCTGTTATGGAGCGTCAGAGTTAATTTTACGTATTTGCACGATGACCTAAGGCGTTTTGTAAATCCAAAAGTCCGGATTTTTACGGAATTTAAAAAAAACACGTCTTGCTCTTTCGTTACTTACACAGACAATGAGCTAATATTGATATCGTAAATGCTTATACATAAAATAAAGCAGTCAGAGTTGTCAAATGTACAATTTACATAAACAAGCTTGCGTAGAGATGTCAAGTAAAGGATATTCAGTGTTTGAAAACGAATGAAGAGGGATTTCATTTTAGGAAAGATAAATCTTATTTTTTCACAGATATAAAAAGAAAAATAAACTGAACTAATAAGATACGCGAACATTAAAAAGATAAAGGTCCAAGCCCGCACTTGAAGGTACGTCTGAAGAACAG
>NW_024000160.1:0-1720 GCF_014805625.2 Glossina fuscipes
CGTAAAACTTTTCTCATCTGTAACGTAGTATCACATCGTATCCTCCGTTGGTGTCATTAGATTTGTCATTCCGGTTGTAACACCAAGAAATCCGTATCAGGATTTCAATAAAACATTGTTATGTAAGATCGATTTAATCATCATTTCTTTACTCTCCTATTTCATCCTTACGCTATTACCTATACTTGTTCTTGTTTTTCAAAAATGAGCAGAGCTTTTTGTTATAGAAAAAAAAAATGAAAAAACAAGACAGAAATTCGAAAATCGTATTTTTTTTTAAATTCCAGCTGATAACGATATCGAAAGTTATCCAAGTCCTTTAAGATTTACTCAGGCAGCATATGAGATTTTTACCTGATAAAGTGAATGGCATCAGAGATTCGGTCCAAGGTGGATCTAATTTTCTTTTGGTGTGTTTTCTCTTTAACAAAAGTCAAGTATAAGCACATGCTTGCTTATCGTTTATGGATACGTAGATAAAGTGCTCGAAGAAGCATAAATTAACTCATTAAATGTAGATTAAAAGTATTAAATTTAACTACAAGTATACCATAAGTACTTTTTAATTAATTTACAGCTTAATGCAGTTAAAGTTTTTCAAATTTATAAATTTTGAATAGAACATATATATTGGTTAACTTTTAAGCTTTATAGTGGTACTGCTTAGCACATAAGCATTGAAAACGATTGTTTAATTTTTACCTTCCCTCTCTAATTAGCGCTCTCGTTCCATCCCTATAAGCAGCGGTACATTATTGATTTTTAAATTCCGGTTCCCTTATGGCTGATTATTTTTCGTCTTAAGGGATTTCGCCCCAAAAGAAGCTTTTAGTTGTCTGTAATAGATTGCAAAATTCATTACCAGAAAGAAGTTTTTTTCAGTAAAATTGCCATTGGTTTACAAAAATAAATCAAATTGCTGAACGTACTATTGGTGAAATCAGATGTAATTTAATGAACACAGCGGTCGCAAATTAGTTCAGTTTGTTCGTTCCTGTCGGAGAAACCATCCTATCTTTTTGAATGAAACTTACCTTAAAACTTAAATGTATCGGATATATTGCAAAGTAAAACAATTCTTTCTTCAATACTTCTCAATACTTTCCCTTTCTTCAATACTCTCCCTTTTTAGCTACCACCTTGCTCCAGCCTATATAAAACGTGGTTCGTTCTCGGCTTTCGTATAGAAAATTGTATGCTTTCAAAAATTCTTTTGTCTTTTTGTTCTTTCCTTTCCGAGAGTTTTAACTCCAATGCCCACATAATGTAAACAATTGCAAGCGCAAAATGGCTTTTAACAAAATTGAACATATCACGCACGTGCAAATGTCGACATTTACAAGGAAATAAGTTCTATTTAATTGCAATTAAATTAATCGTTGAACGATTTGTGTCAAACAAAGGAGAGCGTAGACTGCAAAGCAATCATGACATAGGAAAAGCACATCAAGAGAACTGACATTGTGGATGATTGGTTAATTTGACTATATCATGTCAGATTAATCGATAATAGAACTTGAATGTTCAAAAGAAATTTGTTTTTAAATTCTAAAACAGCAACATATTTAAAAAAAAAGGAATAAAATTGATAAATTATTACAATTCATCTAGAAAGAGACTTATGGTTATGACCGTCAAAAAACGAATGTGTCCTAGATTTCTGATTCTAGAAAATATTTTTCATTCTTAGGCAAAATTTAAACGCGATATAGGAATATTT
>NW_024000161.1:0-1411 GCF_014805625.2 Glossina fuscipes
GCGTAGGTTTTATCGATACCGCACAAAGTTCAAATTTATTGAATTCACTTAATAAATAATTTGTGTAGGTTTTATTGATACATCAAAAAGTTCAAATTTATTGAGTTCTCTAAAAAAATAATTGGTGCCGGTTTTGTTGATACCGAAAAAATTGGACATTTATTGAGTTCTCTTAATAAATAATTGGCGTAGGTTTTATTGATACCGCACAAAGTTGGAATTTATGAGTTCTCTTTAAAAGTAATTCGTGTAGGTTTTATTAATACCGCGAAAAGTTCAAATTTATTGAGTTCTCTTTAAAAGTAATGCGTGTAGATTTTATTGATACCGCAAAAATTTGAAATTTATTGAGTTCTCTTAATAAATATTTGGCGTAGGTTTTATTGATACCGCAAAAGTTCAAATTTATTGAGTTCTCTTTAAAAATAATTCGTGTAGGTTTTATTGATAGCGTAAAAATTCAAACCTATTGAGTTCTCTTAATAAATAATTGATGTAGGTTTTATTGATACCTTAAAAAGTTCAAATTTATTGAGGTCTCTTAATAAATAATTGGTGTAGGTTTCCTTGATACCGTAAAAAGTTTAAAATTCATTGAGTTCTCTTAATAAACAATTTGTGCAGGTTTTATTGATACCTTAAAAAATTTAAATTTATTGAGATCTCTTTAAAAGAAATTCGTGTAGGTTTCAATGATACCGTACAAAATTCCAACCTATTGAGTTCTCTTAATAAATAATTGGTGTAGGTTTTATTGATACCGTGAAAAGTTCAAATTTATTGAGCTCTCTTAATAAACAATTGGTGTAGGTTTTATTGATACATCAAAAAGTTCAAATTTATTGAGTTCTCTAAAAAAATAATTGGTGCCGGTTTTGTTGATACCTAAATAATTGGAAATTTATTGAGTTCTCTTAATAAATAATTGGCGTAGGTTTTATCGATACCGCACAAAGTTCAAATTTATTGAATTCACTTACTAAATAATTGGCGTAGGTTTTATTGATACCGCAAAAAGCTCAAATTTATTGAGTTCTCCTAATAAATAATTGGTGTAGGTTTTATTGGTACCGCAGAAATTTCAAATTCATTGAGTTCTCTTAATAAATAACTGGCGTAGTTTTTATTGATACCGTAAAAAGTTCAAACTTATTGAGTTCTCTTAAAAAATAATTGGCGTAGGTTTTATTGATACCGCACAAAGTTCAAATATATTGGGTTCTCTTAATAAATAATTGGCGTAGGTTTTATTGATACCGCACAAAGTTCAAATTTATTGAGTTCTCTTAATAAATAATTGGTGTAGCTTTTATTGATACCGTAAAAAGTTCAAATATATTGAGTTATCTTAAAAAATTATTGGCTTGGGTTTTATTGATACCGTAAAAAGTTCAAATCTATTGAGTTCTCT
>NW_024000162.1:0-1650 GCF_014805625.2 Glossina fuscipes
GTGGCGGTTGTACGTAGACGCTTTTATAATAAGGCTGGAAATGATTTCCCAAATTATCATTTGTTGCAACTAACGGAAACTGTTAATCGACTCCAACGGCTTCACAAACCTTCTGGAAAGTTTAGTTTTACTCGTAAACAAGTACAAGTTTTTAGTCAAGCTTTACTTGCGTACGCTTTTGTTGACAATTTCAGTGGCTTCGAGCGAAAGGCAAATCTTTTGTGCAATATACACGTTTAATAATAATAAAGTTAACATAAACTTCACAAGGAGCATGTATGGGACATATGAATAAAAATTTTACCAAAATCTTTTTAATCTTATTAACTTTTCTTTTTTTGCAGACATTTTCGTGATGAATGTATCTAAGAGATCTGGGAATGCTAATTTTATAATTTCTTCTGCATTAATATTATTATTGACATTAACTTAGCCAGAGAAATAAATTATAAGACTAAAGTCTTAAAGCAACGGCATCTAAGGCATTCGCCTTTATATTAGGTTAGGGAAAAAGAAATCCATTTTTATATTTTTATATGAACTTCAGGACTTTATTTAACATGCTTCGGATTGTCCGATTTGGGTCAAATATGCACCGTTTTGTTGTATGATTTGTTGCCATTTTAAAGGTAACTTCAAAATGCCTCTCTCATAGAAGTCCTGGTCTCTATTTGCAAAAAACTCTAGTAGTCAATTTTCACAATCCTCCCTAGATTCCAATTTTTTATCATTAAAGAAATTTTGCAATGCAAGAAAAAGATGATAATCGCTTGGTGCCAAGTCCGGACTGTATGGCGGATGCATTAAGACTTCCCAACCAAGCTCCCGAAGTTTCTGGCGAGTCACTGTAGATGTGTGTGGCCTAGCGTTGTCCTGGTGGAACACGACACCTCTCCTGTTGGCCAATTCTGGCCGTTTCTGGTCAATCGCTATCTTCAAACGGTCCAGTTGTTGACAGTAGAGATCAGAATTTAACGTTTGCCGATATGGAGGCAACTCATAATAAATAATCCCCTTCTAGTCCCACCAAATGCATAGCAAAACCTTCCTGGCCGTTAGTCCCGGTTTGACCACCGTTTGAGGTGCTTCACCGCTCTTTGACCTCCATCGTTTTCGCACAGGGTTATCGTATGCGATCCATTTCTCATCTCCAGTCACCATCCGTTTAAGAAATGGGTCTATCTCATTCCGTTTGACCAAGGCTTCGCAGATGGAAATTCGATCCATCATGTTTTTTTCTGTTAATTGGTGTGGCACCCAAACAGCGAGCTTCTTTTTGAATCCAGCTTTGTGTAAATGGTTTAAAAAAACTTCGATCATTTCTCCGATTTTATCGACATTTTCGACGACCGGCCTACCTGTGCGAGGTGCATCTTTAACATCAGAAATTCCTGAACGGAATCTACGAAACCAAAATTGCACATAATTGGCTGTTACAGTATCGGAACCATAAACACCATTCACAATTTTCGCCGCCTGGCTTGCATTTTCGCCTTTGTCAAAGAAAAACTGTAAAATGTACCGAATTTTCTCTTTGTTCACTTCCATTTTTAACACGCTGTAACTCACAACTGAATGCACCAAACAAAAAACAACAAAAGAATTTTTTTTACTGCGAAATGTACAGTATGTAAATGTACAGTATCGGAA
>NW_024000163.1:0-1055 GCF_014805625.2 Glossina fuscipes
TACTCGCTAAGCACTCAGGTACCAAAACGCGTGATTCAATCACCGTTAGGTATGTGAGTGCTTGTGCACTGAGTTTGCATGTACTTTGTGTATAGCTTATTACTATGTTTTGTTCAAGAGTTTACTCACTAAGCACTCAGGCACCAAATCGCGTGATTCGATCACCGTTAGGTATGTGAGTGCTGGTGCACTGTGTTTGCATGTGTTTTGTGTGTTTTTACATGTGTGATCGTGTCTTTGTACAATGTGTGTATGCAGGTTATGCATTATCGTATGTTTTTACTATTTCTTTCCCTACCTAAGTTCAATTCTGCTTGTTTTGTTTACCCTAACGGTGCTACACCTTCTGCGCATTTTTACACGTAGAGACTCTTGCTGAGGTTTGTTTTGCATGCAAGGATTTTCTACCTAAGCTTACTTCTTGCATGTTAAACGTGTTGGGGTTTTGTTTGTATTTATACTTTGAGTTTTATTTAGCCTTCGAGTTCTTGAGATTCTACTAGTATTTGTACTTTGAGTTTTGTTTAACCTTCGAGTTCTTAAACATTTTGAGATTCTACTTGTGTTCTTAACATATTGATTTCTTGCAACTAAGTTTTTCTTTTATTTGGGTTCTTGACTCCGCTCTTGCATTTTGGAATTTGGATCTAAGCTTTTTCCCTTTTAATTGAGTTCTTGCCTCCGCTAGTACATTTTGAAATTTGGATCTAAGCTTTTGGTGCCCTGAGGTTCCTAATCTGTGCTGTGGTGTGCTTCTGTGGTATTTTATACTTTTTCTTTTTACACTACCCTTGGTGTGTGTTTCTAAGATTTTAACTTTACACGGTATAGGTGTCTGATATTATGAGTTTACCTTTATACGGTATAGGTGTGTGATATTAAGCATTTATCTGTACAAGGTATAGGTATATTAAGTGTGTGTTTTCTGATTTTATCTTACAAGGTATAGGTGTGTGATATTATGATTCTACATAGGCATATTCGCTATGCGTTTTGTACCATACATTTGATGCTGGAGGGGGGCTGCTCATCTTCTAATGAACCCCCGACGGACG
>NW_024000164.1:0-1186 GCF_014805625.2 Glossina fuscipes
TTTTCCAAAAATAATATTTCCTGAAGAAATATTTTTAACCGTAGCATAAAGTTTATTAAAACAATTAAAATAATATTCTCTAAAATATAACATTTCATCAGTTTAGCACATATAAATATAAAAAGCTTTTCCCATTCTTTAAATATCCGCTTACTTTTGTAAACACTTAAATTTCTTAACTTAATTATCTAAACACACTTTCATCAAAAAAAAAAAACTAAAAAAACAATTTTCAAAGGGAACAGCTTATGCGAAATTCCCTATTTTTTTCCTACACTATTTGGCATATAAATGGTGATGATATCGTGTGTAATTTATGGGAAAAAATTATTACAAAGTTTTGGCGGAAATTACAAAGAATCGAAAGAAAAGGTCGAAAAAAAACACACAAAGTAAATAAAAAAGAAAGGTATATATACTCTTCGTAGAGAATCCTTGTCATTTCACCACTTCAAACTATTATTTAATTATGCTTTTGCATTTGGCGGCTGATATATCGTTCAGCTCATCTATTCTTTTATCCTTAACCTTTAAAAAGAGTTGATAGATTTTTTGTTGAAACTTTCCACCGTTTACTTTTTTAATAGAAATAAGTGTGAATTGTTTGAGTGTCTTTTTTTATACACATGACCGAAGGATCAGGGGTACACGCATTTTGTCAAAACGTTGGTAACGCTAGGAAGGAAGCTTAAGTAACTCCACAAAGTATATATATATATCTTCGATCAGCATCAAATTCTGAATCAAGATAAGCAGATCATTCTGCTCGTCTGTCCACCTATATATCTGCCCAACCGTGTGGTATCTGTAGTAAACATCCTCCCGTTTGAATTTGAAAGTGACCTTACTTTTTTAAAGGACATGGCTACAAAGCCCACGCGTCCATGCGACAAAAACTTTTATTTTGAAAATCGAAAAACCAACCGCTCCCACTTCGCGTTAGAGAGCTTGAAAATTTAGTTTTTTTTACTTTTTTCATTTTTCTTAGGATAAGAGTGATAGGTACATAATATTCGGTCACGATCGATTGTAATTTTCTTAATTTCTTTTATTGTGCTTGTATATATAATTACAAAAATTACAAAAGATGCGAATAAAGCAAGGACAAAGATCATATCAATTTATGATGACGGTAATAGGAATATGAATATATAATGACGATAAAAAGATAACGACATAAATAAAT
>NW_024000165.1:0-3632 GCF_014805625.2 Glossina fuscipes
TTATATACAGTTATATATGCATCATTCCCAATCGTCCATATTTTATATAAAATGACCTTTTAGAGCATTTTTTTGTCGTCACCACAAATCGCAACTCAAAACTTGTGCGTTTCTCTAAAAGCTGCCATAAACTTTTATTTTGTTACTACTACTACTACTACTACTACTAATACTACATAGTATTGTTAACGATGATCTACTAATTTTAACTAAACTTAACCGATACTCCCCAAATTCAACGATAAAATCATAAATGCATGATTTAATTTTGTTTTTAACTGTGTTAAGTGTATTTTAATCTGCAGCATTTATGTATAACTATGTTGTTAATATATAATTTAAATGTTTTAATTAGTTACTAAATGTGTCTTGCACTTTAATAAAAGCCTAAAATATTAATTAATTCAAAACTAAAAATAAAGAAATGTTTTCATATAAGATTTTTTTCTTTCTTCAATCAAATATATTTCAAAAAATTTTTACAAAAATATTACGAAAAATATTTTTTTTTAACAAAACATATAAAATATTTCATAATTTCAAAATTTTTAGTTCCTTTTCAAAGAGAAGAGGAAAAAATTATTAAAATTTATCTTTATGGATAAGTTAATTCAGAGTTGGAAAAAACAATGCGGTGGAAATTGAATTTCAGTCTCCATTCCGTACTTGATTCTAATTAGAATTCGTTTTCAATAATTTGAGTCTTTTATCGGCTTATTCGTCATACGATCATGTTGTTCAGCTTGAAAAATATCCGTACAAAAATTACTCAATAGCATTTACTACTACTATCTAGAAGAGTTTTTAGAAAATTTTTTGAATATAGCCCAGAGAAAATCCGTTTTTAATATATTTTGCGTCTGATGTATACGGGGGTTTTGTTTAGAATAAAATCAGCAAACCTAGTCCTATAGTAGTCTGGTACCACTCTACGCAGATCACAAGCAGGATAAGCGACAGGAAGGGAAAGCAACAGAAAATAGAACATCTGCAAAAATGAAAAGCACTGGATTTATACTCACCTTAAGAGGAACCCATGTATTTAACAATCTAAAAAAAATATTGTGGCTATACATGTTAGTTCAATAGGTGACCAATTGTAGAATGAATGAAACGAAAATATAAATTTTGTCTTGAAGTTGAGGATATTTTTAATATTTCTATAGTCTACATCGTTTATGGTCCAAAGGTATATCAAGTTTGCCCGGACTTACGTAACACGCATAAGGACTTCAGACTTTTTCTTATACCAATCGACTCAGAGTCACTTTTAGGATCACCGTCTTTATCGGTGTAAGCATGTCTCTCCGTCTATCCGTCTATCTGACTATTCACCTTGTACTCTCCTGTTCTCCTGGCGCCATATTGTACCTATCAATTCAGAATAATTTTCTGAAATACCGCTTAAATCGATGTAAGCTTGTCTGTCCGTCTATTCGCCTTTTCATGTTCAATCTATGGGTCGCAAATTTTTGGGACATTTTGGGCAAATATAGGACAATTGAAAATGGTATTGGATGGACCCACTTTCGACTACTTTCCATATAACGCCTTATTTTCGAAAATCTTTACACAAACAACTGTGTGGCGATGTAGGGCATTTATTGACGGGCCGTGACTCACCGCAGTGTTTTTGCTTGGTTTAAGTTACCGTAAGTTGCAAAATCGATGCTTTGAAAACCAAGATAAAATGCTCCAGCTTTAAATTTCAAATATTCGCTAAAAAGACTGGTAATCAAAGTCGATATCATTTTAAATTTCAAAGGAGAATCACGTTCTGTTTGCCTTTAGAAATATTTCTTTTTTATTTCTTCCGCAGCGATGATTTTATTCTCTTATTGGCGTAAACGCGACGCGAATAATATATAAGCTAGGTATATATTCTTGATCATGAGACACATTTCTTTATATCCACGAAACTTTCGTCCAATTTGCTATATGGATATGTATATGTTTCATGAGTTGTCAATTGGATGGAAAACTAAAGTTTGAATTCCATATTCTGTTTCGTTAACCAATTTGCAGACATTAACGTGCGTTTGCTCTAATATACTCCTATTAGTTAGAATTAATGTGGCAAAAACGAAATTCATCGGCAATTTAGGACTACATCGACATGAAAGAGAAATAGAAGAGTATATCGACATGAAAGAGAAATTTCAATTAGCCTTCTGACTGATATTCGTTGTGAAAATAGTCTCAACTGACAAATTATTGAAGCATTTTGATATGCGACTGTGTCCGAGAAGTAAAATGAATTTGTTTTCAACCCCAAAAATCTTTATTCTTTCAAATCAATTTCGTTGCATTCACGACAAGTGGAAGCAATTCGCGATAATTGAAGTAAACTGTTAATCACATAATTATTGAATGACTTTGGTACTTTTTTTTCGATCTTGGTTCGAAATTCGTCCGATTTAGCAGGTCTCTAAGTCTCATCTGACATTATAATAATCGGAAAAAATAGTTTTTATGTGGTACAAAACACTAATGGCATTTATGATTTGAAATTTGATACAAACGTCTGTTACAGTGCTACCAACTTAGAAAGTAAAATGAATTGAAAATAAGAATTTTTGAGGTTATAAAAAAATTCAACTTATTATTCGGACACAGTATTATTTGTCTTAATCAGTAGATATATTTGGTTTCCAAGTGTTTCTGTCCGCATTCACAATTCATAAACCCCAGATATATATACCAGACACCGGTTACAGAAAGTGCTTCTTTTTTGTCTAAGGAATAAAAAATGTAAATTTAGTGGTGCCCACTAATCCTTGTGATCGCATAAAACTGTAGCAATTTAACTCTGCCTTTATAGAAATCGTAAATTTCCAAGAAGTATAAAAGCCGCTGCCGTGAGGTCTAAACGAAAAATTTGTAACGAAAGAAAAAATTGAAATATTTTTCTATTTAATAACTTTCAATCTATGGTAGATGTTGCACAGAGTTATTTGATTTAATAGGTTCATCTGTTCATCTAAGATGCTGGTGTTAATAAAAAGTGAAACATTCTTTGTATTTAAAATTTACGCCAAACTGGCGAAGGTATCTCCTGGTGCATTATGTTCTTTGTGAAAAGAGATAATGATATTTAGAAACTCTTCCATTATATAACACTTAACTCTCTTATACACTTTTTCAAAGCGCAACTGTGCCATACAAGCCAGTAATTGAAATTTGAGCTATGCGAGCTATCTTTCAATCCTTCTCTTACCGGAATTAACTTTTTTTCTAAATTTTTATAATATAAAAACAAAAAAGAACATTTCTTTATTTTTATTAAAAAAAAAAAAAAAAAAATCTAATATAATATGCACAACGTTTATGGGTTTCTAAGTATAAGAATGAAGCCAGATTTGTCTGGTTTAATAATAATTTTATGAGTTGTTTTACTTCAAGAAATAAAACTAAACATGCATACTATGTGCACTACGTATGCATACAATACAATTTTATTTAACGAGAAAAGAACATTTTTAGAACAAAAAAAAAACACACAATAAATTCTTAACACGTGTTTTATTGTTTATATTAAAATAACTTAACCAAAATTTTAAATAATAATATCAATGATTTTTTTATTTTTCTTATTAAATGTTTAGAGACCAACTGAATATTTTCAGCATAAT
>NW_024000166.1:0-1465 GCF_014805625.2 Glossina fuscipes
GTATGACGTTAACTGAGGCTTTCGACACCTTCCGATATGCGGACTCTTGTAAAAAGCATGTCCTTGCACGAGAATAATATACAATTTTTGATGTGTTATCACCAAAATGAATAACTGTACTAGGCAAAGTGTAGGGTATTTAACGGTCGGCCTCGCCTCACCATAATGTTGTTACTTGTTTTTATACTCGTCATAGAGATTTTGTGAAAACGTTTCCAGAACCAAGTTTCAGAGATCCTATAAGATATATATTGTGACGAAAATCCCAAATCTAGTTAATGTCAGGTAAGTAATTTTCGCAACAATAAATTTCCTGAAGAAGGAAAAACCAAATGAGCATTCGCAGGCGCCTCATGAAGCTGCAGGCCGATGAAAACGAATAGCGGAAAAACCAGGCTGGGATTAGACCATAACCATAAATTTAGGTATAGTAACATTCCTGTAAAATTGTATATAAATCGAATATTTGTGAAAAGCAGAGTTAGTCTGGCAAGAACGTAGAAGTTGAGAGTACGGCCAAAATAAATTGTAAATAAATATTCCTACTGTTGTGAAAGACAAAGTAGTAAAATAAAAGAACTTTGAAGTGCATTTCTCTTGATCAAAATATCCATGATCTAGTGATACGGACTGTATCATAGCAAAAGCGAATTTCATAACAACATGTTCTTGATGTTTAGTTTTGGCAGCATTATTGAAATTTCTTGCACGCAGTTTGCTATTGAAGATGATACAAATTGGTCAAAGCGCACCCCCACAGTAAAGCATAATTTGAATGCAACTCCGTTTCTCTATTTGGAAGATGCGTATTATTCAGGTACAAGAAGAGACAAAATCGGTCACAAAGATAATTACATTTTTTTTTCTTTTTCGACGTTTTCTTCTTATTGCTCATAGGGAAAACAAAATTGTATGTTGCAAATTATTCTATACCTTCTTTCTCACATAAAGATATTTTATGCGACTTAAAATATGATAATTATAAAATAAATATGGTGGGTTTTTTCTTTTTTTTGTCTTTTTTAAGACAACGGTAATTGGTATAAAAGATTAAGCCCCAGGCGAATATAATCTCCTTACTTGCGAATGTTAATTGTATTTAAAAAAAAAAAATTGTCTGCAATCTATAAAATCAACTGAAGCAAGAGGTAAAACCATTATAGTGGAACACTGCTTACCATTAATACCCTGAGTATAAGATATACAGACGGAAACACAAGATTTACAAAGTGAAGTCGATCAGTGTAATAAAGAGTAGATCCATCTCATGTCTATGTAAGTGTTGCATGCATTCGCACAATCATTGTATATCACAAAACTTATATACCATAAGTGAAGTAGGCTCCGAAAAATGATTCGTGATCGACTAGAAAATGTTATTAAAAACCTGCAATTTAAACTTCAGATCGGTCAGTTTGCACCCTTATTATAAGATATGCGTCGAAATTTTTTTTTACCCGTAGAA
>NW_024000167.1:0-3401 GCF_014805625.2 Glossina fuscipes
TTGCCAACATAGGCTTACTTTTATCCAAGCCTGGATCTGGTTATAGTTCTTTTATCAAATCTTCTATATGAAGAGTTTATTGTTTTCATTTGACAAAAAGTAATGTCTTAAATTCGGCTATAAATTTTGGAAGATTTTTAATTCTTGGTTAACCAAGGAGAAAAATTGTGAACATTGACAAGTGTGTGTAAATGTGTTTTTCTTTGGATCTTGTTCTTTACACAAGAGGTCTTTAACTCCTTAAAAGTTTGGCACAGGTATCAGACACGCCTCTGATTTTCCTGTCCGTTGCTTTCCTCTGCGCCAGTGATTTTATCGACCTTTTAACTTCATGTATTATTTTGAGTTTGTATAATCGATTCGAATATAAAATTACTTATTCAAAAAATTCTGTCGGAAGAAGTGTGTTGAAGAGAAACTAATGCCTAATAAAGTGTTTATTAAAAAAAACTATAGTCAAGGCTTTTCTTCACATGTAAAACAATTCATTAAGTTTCAAGCTTAAAATAATGTCATCAGTTACGTGCTGTCGCTTTAACCTAACTTAGGATATAAGAAACGTAATTTTCCTACCTTTTAGCATACTTCTTATGTAACTAAAGAGAGCCAAGTATTTATGCGTCAAACAAAGAATATGTCAATTTACAACGTTTTTTCACCGCTTAAAATACATAAAGAATCCCTCACAAATTACATTGACGTGCGTCAATAGCGAAATAGGTTTAATCCGATCTATTGAAATTATGATACTAGCGTCAAAAGGTCATCTAAAGAACTGTATTTTTTTTTTTATAAATGAATCGTTATATAAGTCCGATCGTAATCTGCAAAATAATGATAATTTTCGAATTATTTAAATTATTCGCTTAAACTTTGCTGTTAGATTATGCAATTTTCTGCCAAAAGATAAAAGAAAACGCTTCGTGTATAACATATAAAGAGCCTTCTGACGTGGCGTGTCGTACGTCGTAACCGAGTCAACAATGGCTCTCTTATTTGTGTAAAATGCATACCAAAAAAATTCCAGAAAAACTTTTTTACGCAATTTAAGAAAATAAGTATGGCATGAACCTTGAAGGGGGAAACCCTTTATGTTTTCGTTATTTGCTAAAAGAGCTCACAGATGAACGAATTTATGATTTACATACAAGTTAACGGATATTTTATTAAATTTTCTTTTTGGATACACGCCGATCAAATTAAACTTTTTGCAGTCAGCTGTATCACATATCAACTATTTACTTTTAAGAAATAGTTTTAAATAGAAATCAATCGTAGCTAAGTACTCCTATCATAAACACTGTTTTATTTAAATATTGTTTAAATTAACTTCTAATTTTTATTATTACTTTCCATTACCTTTTGTGGACTTATTAGCTTTTAAGCATTAAAAATATTCCATAAAACCGTAATAAAACTCTTTGAATATTGTGTAATCTATTCAAGTCCAGTTTATACCGTAAAACATTTGTGTGGTATGATATACTAACGTATGAAACACTCAGAATAGCTTAAAAAAGACGCATATTTTATTCCTGGGATCGATTCGGAATGATTTTCTAATTCGATTTAACCTTGTCTGCCGATCTTTCATTTGGTCCGTCTGCCTATCCGATTCCCGTCCCTGTGATATCGTGTGTATAGGTCGCTAGTTTTCACGTGTTTTCAAGAAATCTACTGCACTGACATTTTCTGACTTAATTGTCATTGTTTTTCTCGACAATAATCGCAAAGTGATGCGAAAAATTTCAATTAGATATGGATTCCACGGATCAACTTTTTAACAGGTTCGATTCATTCTTAAACTTTGTTATACTAGCTTTCATAACCATTATTATTATATTTCAAGTGTTTTTGCTACACGTTAAAGAATTGTTCAATTTAAATTTTTTAAAAAACTTTTATCGAGAAAAAAATTTACACGAAATTTTTGATGTTCTCACTTGCTTAGTCTGAAACAAACAGAAGAGCGTTACATAAAGCGAGTTTTAGTTACGTTTCGTAAATTCTTTCAGCATTCGCAATAGAGGCGAATGTTTCAGCTGACATTGTGTTGTCAAGTACACATTCGTTTCAAGTTACCTCTGAAGATTTTTAATTTGAGCTAAATAAAATTGGAAAAAAAATTCTGATAAATTATAATACAATCACTTCAACTCATAAAACATATGTAATAAAAAGGCTTTTTTCTCCAAAGCGAAATCAGTTTTAACCAAACTTTGTAACAAAAACGCAATCAATCATAAATTTAGCGAAAAAAAGTTTCTTAAAGTAAATCGTTGTTATCATTTTGTAAATGTATTTGAACGGAAGGAAACATTTAAGCCATCGCTAGTAACGTAACAATCGCACGAAATATATTACCGTAAATGGGTTTCTCAAGTTTTTAATGACATTTTTATTTATGCTCAGCGATTTGGTAACCGATCGATATCAAATTAGATTCATTTATATTTAAAAATCACTTCCCGGCTTATGACGAGGCGAAGAAGGGTTATTAACCATTTACTCTTCGATATAGCTGTCGTTCTTCAGATCACTTTTATTTGCATGACACTTTTTTTATTTACAAGATGTTTGCTTTCTATTTTCTTACTGTATGTATTCAATCTAAATGTCTCGTCGTTTTCTCTTGACTTCAAGCACGTGAGCCATTGTGGTCCTCAAAATAATTTGAAGCCATTGTTGTCCTGTGTTTCTCATTTGAGGTGACTATTCTGTAAAAATACGAAAAATACTAGTATAAATGACTTGTGACAATTTTCTTTATCAATCAATCTCTTTTCGCATTATTCATTCCCACGCATCTTTCCCTTCATTTTGTGCGAAATCATTCTCACATCATAGACGTATGTGAAAAAAAGAAAAAAATACGTTCTTGACGAAAATATGAAAAATACTCGGTATTGTCGAAATTAATTTTATTCCTTATGGGCTGCTTACAAGAAAACAGTTGCGAGCCAGACTTGTTCTGTCATGTGTAAGATCCAAAAATATATCAGGGATTCTACAAAGAATTCATGCATGGTACATTTTGATTCCAATCAGTGTTTGTTCCCTTTTCTGCCTCCTTATATAACCCGTAGCAAGGACTAATTTAGAATATGGAAGAAATCTTCAAGGATATCGTTATCATATATCATACTCGGAATTGATCTAAGCTGTCCGTCTGATGTCTGTGCATGAGGTCGCAATATTTAAAATATTTTAATTTTTTTCTACACTGACTTATTTTGAACTAGATACAAGCGCTATTCAAGATTTGATTCACTTTCTGTATTGCTTCCCATATAACGACTTATTTTGAAAGGTCATTATATGCAAAAAAAACGCAATTTTCAAAATTTTTCGACAAATATCGCTGTGTGTATTTCAACAAACTAAATAAGTGTGAAAAATTT
>NW_024000168.1:0-1646 GCF_014805625.2 Glossina fuscipes
AACCATGACATTTGTTTTCTACCTAAGCCTCTACGCTTTTCGATACAGCCTTTCACTATTAAGTGCCTATCATAGAGTAGATAGAGTATTCTTCGCTCCACCTACCGTATACGGTTTTTCGTTTTTTAATACACTTTAATCGCTCATGCTCAGAGCTTATTCTTCTCGGGACTTCAACGCTGAATATGTGCCTTGCTCACGATATTTTTAGAATTCTACGGTAAGGCCATATCTGAAAGACTTCCAGTCAGCTCATTACAATAATTTTTCATGTCCATGATTCCAGGCCATGTAAGAGCACCGACCGTACGAAGTGTTTCATAAGACGAAGACGGAGGGACAAGCTCATTTCTTGGATTGTTAGAATCACCTGATATTTCGTGTGCGCTGATCTACCCATTTTTATGTTTATTTTCTTTTCTACGACGCTGTCCAAATCTTCATGTAATATGGATCCAAGATATAAAAACTTGGAAGCTTTTTCTACATATTGGTTATTAATTGGTAAAGTGGTATTTGCCCATGGAGTTTTTGCTCGAAAATTCGACAAAGCTTCGCCAAGGCAACCACGTCAACTGGACTATGGTAAAACACAAAGTACTGACGTTAGATATGTCATAGGAACAAATAACATAGCAGCTGATTTTTTCTAATATCAAGCGAAAGAATATTGGCGTACGAATGTGATGAAGACGTAGTAAATTTACGTCAATGTTCGTGAAACACTCCTTCTAAAGAACTCTAGGCCTGTTATA
This sequence comes from Glossina fuscipes, assembly GCF_014805625.2. Classification (NCBI taxonomy): domain Eukaryota; kingdom Metazoa; phylum Arthropoda; class Insecta; order Diptera; family Glossinidae; genus Glossina; species Glossina fuscipes. Next base: position 756 of record NW_024000168.1, read on the forward strand.
ATTCTACGCATACGCAAAAATTCCGCATAAAATAATTTTGAATTATAAATAGTGTCACATCCTGGTTCAAAAGGTTCAATTGAAACGATCACGGAACTGTTCGTTTGGCCTTCAATGAAACCAGATATAGCAAAATGGTTAAATTTTGCAAATCTTGTCAAAAATCAAAAATTGGGAGACGTGCGGAAACCACGATCTGTAGCGTAGAGATCTTTGAAGAACGTTTTAAACACATAAAAGTATATTGTCTTCCTCAAAAGATTGCACATATTTCCTTATATGTATTGACAGATTCCCAAGATGGCCGGAAGCTATGACTTTGAGAGATTGTAATGCTGAATCAGATGTTAAAATTTTCCTTCATGGCTGCATTTATAGATTTGGAATACTAACCTAGATTGCAACTGATAATCGCAGAGAGTTTAAGTCGTCTCTTTTCCGAGGACACGCAAAGCGGTTAGTTCCAAAGTTGCCCACGCAACATCATATCGTGCCCCAAGTAACGGCTAAAGTGACAGATGGCATCGAAATTTGAAACATGTAGCGTACTTAAAGAAAAACGACAAATTTTCCCTACAGAATTTTTATAATTTTTTGTGTTGCAAATGAAAGTGTAGTGTAATGAGTAAACATACTTCATCAGCCAGTATCATTCAAAGCAAAATAGTTAGAAAACATTTTAATAATTAAAATAAACAATATGAATAATAAATTACAAAACAAAACATATATATAATTATGTTAAATAATATTAATACTAATTAAGTTATTCTCAAAATAACTTATTTAACTAACAATAACGTTTAACTCATTCATTTAAAAACTCGCCGAATGTACATTCGCGTTTTTACTTAAATAAGAATTTTTATAATTATTTTTAATAAAAAAAGT
>NW_024000169.1:0-1015 GCF_014805625.2 Glossina fuscipes
ACGACAGCAGGTCACAGTCATGCTGGCAGCAATCATCAAAATACTTGCAAAAGACATGCGAAACAACAGCAAGAACAACAACAGCAACAACATCAAACAGAACATCAAAAGCATCAGCATTATCTTCAACAGCAACCACAGCATCCACAGCAGCATCAGCGTTATCCTTGTTGTAGTTCCTATAATATAGAGCATAAAATGCAAATGCCAGGCTGTTTGTGTAACAAAATATATCATCAACAGCAACAGCATCCAACTGCAGTGAATCTAATAGCAACACCAGCACCACCAACCGCTGTATCAACAGTGCCTGCATTGTCTCGGACTCCACAACGACAATGCAATCATGCCTTCTATTACGGTATTGTTCCATTTTATTGTATTTCTATTTCTCTTATTTAATTTTCTTCTTTTTTTTTACAAATTTATTTATAAAAATATATTTTTTTATTTCATATTAAGCACCCGAGCATTGCATGTTGCAGTATGAAGAGCAAGACTCCGGCTTTCCGGGTCTGCGTGATCAGGAATTTTATCTGCTCCATCGCAATATACCGGCCCTGCGAAGGACGGGTATCGATACCACTGGTATACGCCAGCATTATTATCCCGATGGTGGCTGGGGTTGGATAATTTGCGGCATGTCTTTCCTAGTACACCTGTTAACTACCGGCTTACAATTATCCTACGGTTTAACTCTGTTTTATGCTTTAACGCATATCCATAATTCCAGCGGGAACGGTATGTTTCCACTTACAATAGTTTACGTAGGGTGCTAATAATTCTTACTTTACAGAATGGTTAGGTGCTCTTAGCTGGTCTATATCGATGGTGTTGACACCTTTTATCGATGTTTTGTCTAGGCGCAAATCTACAAGACTTTTGGCTGTGGTTGGAGGTTTAATCATGTCTTTGGGTATATTATTTACATCATTTGCTACGGAAGTGGATCAAATGATTTTCAGTTACGGTAAGAAATAGTAAGAAAAAAAGGATTAATAATATTTAAAAGAAT
>NW_024000170.1:0-1875 GCF_014805625.2 Glossina fuscipes
AGGAACTATATCATATATAGAGAATATAAATAATTACTAAGTGAGTATCATGATTGAAAGTCGTTTGTATATATTTGCATCAGATTTGAACTTGGGAAGCTAAAAGACAGATGTGTAGGGAAAAACGTTCTGATCTGTGATAATTTCATATTATAATCGCTTTGAAATGAATACCGTTTGCATTTTTTGCTTATCGATGGAACTTCTAGGCATTTGCCATAAAAAAAAAAACATTACATGCAACTGAAAGTACAGTGACATTTAGGTATAAAAGGAAGGCTTCAAAAAACATGATATACTTCTAACCTATTTTAATAAACCCGAAAGCCTTAGATGCTAGTGCTTTATGACTTTAGTCCTAGAATTTATTACCCGGCTAAATTTATGTTAATAATAATAATAATATTTTTTTAGCAGATCACTTCGCACTTTTATCGCCGTAATACGTATACTGCAATGGTATGAGGACAAAACTTTTATAAATTGTAGGAGCGTGGAAAAATGTACAGGAAACGGAAAAAAAAAATTGTTTATTTAACTAAGGTTTGCTGCAGATAATATCATTTGCCGCATGTAAACTAAAACACAATTTATGCAATAATATGCAATAGCAACAATTAGCAAACAAAACAATTATTTGGGATACAAGCAAGTATTCTAATGTGCAATAATATACCAATATTATACCTAATTATAATAACTGCAAAAAACCATACAGTATTTACACTCAACACAAGCACTACAAGCACTTATTAACCTGCAACGAAACGTAAACTGAAAACTTATATGGACACATATTGTTGAGTGCTAATGGAAAGCAGAATTTTTTTTATATAAATACACATACGCATTGCAAGAAACTTGAAAAAATTGTTATGATCGTCTTAAACCGAATTCGACCAAAAGACGAAAAATAGTTAGTTAGTTACGTAATATAATCTCTTTAAGCTTGCTAGAGGACATAACCGGGTAAGTCTATTAAGTGGTAATATTCAATGAACATTTTGCGTGTAACCCGAAACCGATTGAACAATTCATAATTAGTTCGGCATTGCGGTAGCTTCGGAGAGAGCAAAATGTCTTGCGATCCTGCTAGGAATGCTGATATCAATGTCTTCTAATAATGCTGGTGCATAAACGTTACCCTTTCTTAGTTTACATAAAGACGTTACACCCAACAGTTCCTGTCTTTTTTCAAAGTGCAACGTACTAATCCAAGCAAATGACAACTCCCTACGTATTTTTGAATGCAAAGTCGTCCAGTTAATCACAATCCAAATTTTTTTAGCAAGGTCAAACAGAAGAAATTTAACACCACGCGATGAGTCATAGGAGAGACAAAGTCTAACATCATCCGCAAACATAAACACACTGGAGCATTGAATGCACTCACGTAGGTCATGCACAAATTATAAAAATAAAAGAATTTGCTCTAGATTGAAAAGAATTAAACACTGGTTGATTGAGACAACTGAGATAGCTACTAAATTAAGCTACCATATTATTCAAAAAACCAATACGATCTAGTTTATAAACTAGCAATTCGTAAATCGAAGGGTTTGGAAAAATCGGATAAGATAACGTCGGTTTGTTTGCGTTCAGAAAAGGGTTTGAAAATTTGGCTATTCAACTTAATTACATTAGTGGAAGCTGATCTACCCTTCGAGAAACCATTCTGACAAGGCGTTATAATAGATTTTTAGGCAGACATGAGTCATTTTGTTACCAGGGCTGCAAACAATTTAGACAAAACATTAAGCTTGGCAATGCCTCTATAATTCTCATTGCATCTGCTTGGCCCGCATTTGGACAGCGACAAAATTAAACGAGTCTTTCAGATCTGTGGACCTTTTTCAAGAAGCTGTTAAAGTTTGT
>NW_024000171.1:0-2631 GCF_014805625.2 Glossina fuscipes
TAATATTAAAATCGTTTCATAGCTCGAGCGTATGAAGAGCTAAAGCCAAAAAGGTATAAAGAGAGTGTAAAATTTCTCAGTAATGAGGAATAAGTAAGCCGTATGTTAACTAAGGTCACAAAAATTCATAATGGGACGTGTGCCGTAATGAAATGAGGGTAATCTATATGGATTTGTGAACAAAAAGTAGTTTAAAAGCCGAAGGGCTAAACAATCCATACGGGATATGTGTCGTAGGAAATAAGTTATCGTATAAGATTTCTAAATTTTCTAGTGTTAACTAAATAAGGAAATAATTAATTCGCTTATCTTTTAACAGTGGACGTTCAAGTAAGAAATACAAATTCCTCTGTAACTATCTCTGGGTCGCCGGAGAGCGAACCTTGGTAACCAGTTTTGCTAATGATGCTAAGCAAATGGAACCACCCACAACAAAGTTTTAACGCAATACATCACATATATATCAAATGTGGACCCATAGATAGATAAGAAAACTTCCATGCTTCAAGCGACGTTAGTAAATTCCGAAGTTTAAGCCCCATATACTAGGAAAAATTGTGGTGTAAATATAATTCTCTACTAGAAAAGAATGTATCCAGATAAATGCCAAAAGGAGAGGCCGTATGAGGCACACACGGACAAACGAACTTGTGGGCAAACGGATTCGATTAAATCAAGTTCTTTCAGAGTAAGAAATCTCCGGTATCTATTGCTTTGTGCGAATTTCCCTTTAGACTGCAATTAAGTAAATTTTTAAAAGAAATTAAGAAATAAATATTGAAAGAAATCTGTGCCGCTCGTTCCCGCACAAGACATTACAATTCACATAAGCCAACCGACTGTTTATTCACAGGCAGTTGCTCATCTTACAAAAAGGATAAGTAGAGCAGGAATTTACGTCGCATGTAGCGTCGCTACCACCGTAGAATAAAGGGCTTTGATTATTCTGTTTTCCTTTATTGTTCTGAAATATTAGTTTTTAAATGAAACTTTCAAGAATTGTTTCATATCGTATTATCGTGTTTAATACAATTTACCTGCATTACCGACTTGATGGCAATTGTGGAATGTTCATAAGTGCCGCTCAATACAATAATAATAACAAATGACATAAGAAATATAATAATAAAACGATAATAACAAAATTCTTTTAATATCACACTCGTGTTGATAGGCCGTATCTATCTGTACATTCAACCTAACATAATAAGCCCAAATTACTGCTCAACATCCTCATCAACCTTATCAGTGTGGGACCTCTTTAAACAATTATTGAAAACGTTGTCTACTTCAATCTGGAGTCGGCTTATTTCTCGATTTACGCAGTGCCTTCTTTCGGCTAATGTACTGGAAGTGTACACGAGAATTAGTAGCAAAAGCTTAGTTTTTCAACTTGAGGTCATAAGTTAATTTATTTTATATGCTCATGCCTTATGCAACCTCACAATTTTGATAGATATCTTAATCAGTTTGTAATATTTATACATACCCTTGCTTAAAAAAAAAAATTTTAAAACTCAATTTATTATTAAACATATTTATCAGCATCAATTTCGCAAACTATATTATTTATATTTGAAAAACAATTGCAATTGCCAGATAACAGTCGCTAATTATGCTGATCTACGTTTTCCTTACCGTGTTTATTTTCTTTGATTACCTTTAATGCACTAAAATATGTAACATTGGTGTTTTCCAATGATTTTTTTATTTTAGTTATAAGGATTATATATAAGCTGCGTCTAAAAATAAAGAAAGGGGGCATTAATTCAACTATCACAGTGCATTCCTTTTTTTAAGAATATTCTTATTATTGTTCTGCTGGGATACCTGCAATTGACGCTGCGTTTCTCTAGCCCTTCCCTTCGACTAGGTAGGCATTTGCAGAATAATGAAAGCAATAAATTTGAATATATTAAATTCTTTACATGTTTTTGTTACTTCGCAGTAGATCGCAATTTACGAAAAATTTTTTGCACAGGCGCAAGTGCCCTAAAATGTGGACTATCTTTACGTTGGTTAATAATACGCTTTAGGCAAGTATGCTTTTTATATACTTCACAGAGGATATAGTAGATGTTAACGACTGTATCATATATATATACATACATATATATATATATATATAATGGCTATATATATATATATATATATATAGCCATTTGAACTCCTACAACGTACGAAAAGTTATGGCCAACGTTATGCTTTTGGGTTTAAAGAATATATGTATTAGGCCCAAGCAGGGCAAAAATAAATATAAACGTTGCAATTGGTGCACAATTTCAACTCCAAAAAGCTTTGGTTTATTAAGCAAAACTATTTTTAATTCAGGTTTTCTTACGAAAATTATTTGGGTAAGACCCCAAAAATTAAATTGCTTTGTAAAAATCACGGAAATGACAGGCAGTGAATATTAGTCTGAGACAACAACAAAAATGTTACTCATCGGCTTATAGGTTGCGATATTTAGAGTAAGCTCGATAGCTGTAGATTATGGATCCGCCATAACGAGTAGATAGTTTAGAGTTGTCTGCGTATGCAATTTTCTTATTAATCTAGGAAGAATTTTTGATCTCAAAGTTTTCGCGTAACATATTTAAATTACTATCGAGTTTAGCTAATCTTGGCGGC
>NW_024000172.1:0-2090 GCF_014805625.2 Glossina fuscipes
TGTTAAACAATTCATTACTATATACATACGTCTAGACTTAAACATGTAGATTTAAAAAGAAAAATATAAACATTACAAAAAAAAAAAAATGCTTTAAATTATGTGAAAAAAAAAAATAATAATAATAAATCAAGTAAAATAAAGTGCTTTTTACTCTCGCTCGGCATTTATAAATTATTGGTGATTGAAAAACAAAAAAGAACACAGTTTAAATTTAAAAACAAATTTTCCTTATCAAAATTTTTAAGCAATATTTGACATGTAAATGTATTATTAATTTTTCATTTTTTTTCTGTTTTTAAACGATTTTGAAACTTTAGGTTTTGTTGTATCAACGGCTAAAAAAGCATACACATATACATAAACATATTGTTCAATTAAAAACCATTGATATTATAATAATAATTTCTGCCCATTATACGTTACCCACTTATATTTACCTAACTCACTCTCTCCCAGCACTTTATCTTTAATTAGTCAAGAGTAATAACAATAAAAGCATAAAAACAGGATTTTTTTGACTTAAATTTAAAACGATTTTGTCTTGACTAAAAATTCCTTCGAAAATAATAACAATAATAATAGTTTGAGTCATTAAAGAAAAACTATTTCTAAAATACTAATGACCAAGCAAGGTTATCACGTATTCTATTTTTTTGCTACCTTATATAACTGAGATGCATACACTTGAAGCGAGTTCTTGTTTCCCATCGCTTATAGCTGAAAAAAGAGGCGTGTACTATCGCGGGCCTGCTAGCTTTGCTTGATCAGGCCCGATTGCTTAAAAGGCAAACATTGCCGAATCAAGTCATTGCTAATTTAATCTAAGTCTTAACTTAAGTCTTAACGCTTGCTGATCTAATTTAGTTTAATCTATTTGGATTAGGCAATTTCGCCTAATCTGCTGTTAACCTGCTTAGGTTTGGTTAGTCCGTTAGTTAATCTGTTGCGGCTGGTTAGCAATGTAATTAATCTCTTACTTATGGGAAGCACTTAGAGGTATTTGTTAATATTTGTATCGATTTCTTGAATTGTAAGTAAGAATGTAATCTTGAGATAAATGTATACATCTTATAGAATGATTTATTTATATGTATCTGTCTGTTTTAGTTACCAGCAGCTAACAGTTAAGCATTCCCTTACAAATCGAATTATTTTCCCTTGCGATTTTAAAAACTTTTTCCTCAAACATATCTATCTCTTGCTTCTTTTAGTTCTTTCTCTCTCGCATATACACACACACACTCTCTCTCTCTCTCTCTCTCTTTCTCTCTTTCCATTTATGTTCTCGCTCATTACTTTCAAATGTATTTGTAAAAATTGTTCCAATGAAGGTTTTCTGTTTAGCTCACCTATTGGCTCTCCGGGCGATATGTCAAAGAATTAGCATTCATTGCATGTGCCGATCATCCACAGCAATTAGAAAAAAAGAAAAAAAAAAAGTGGGAAATATTTTCTTAGCAGGTGGTATGCCAAAGATCAGCCGAAACAAAATTTTCGAATTTTTTGTATTCGATTGGAGCCCGTTTCTTTCGAAATGTCTTTGTCACTTTCTCATCTTAATACCGTGCAAATTATAAACTTCTCCTTACATTCTGCTATCAATAAAGAAAACGCTTGCAAAGCTTCAGCATTCGATTCCAAGTTGTGCAGACGTGCACGTTTTTAATATTGGTCGGAGGGGCAGCTAGACAATGTGCTTCATCTAATCTATTTATGTAACGTATAGGGTTACGTGTGAGTGTTACAAATTGAAGGACGGTGTTTAGTGCATTCCACTACTAATCGTTGCTTGGTTTTGAAAATTGTTGGCGTATTAGTTAAGGGAGTGACAGACCTGTTAACAATCGGAGACCAATGTTCAACTTATATAGCAAGCTATTGTATTTGCGACAGAACGTAGCAGTTTAGCGCACTAGTACTTAGATTTATTATGATAAGCAATCATTTCGAAACTGTATTAAGATTTTAGAAATTTGATTTGTTGTTCCTCATCGGTCGCAGTCTTTAAATATATTTATTGTTATTATTGTTGGCTTGTTCTCTCAAAATTTTATCACTATTACATAAACTATAAAAAAACATTACGA
>NW_024000173.1:0-1018 GCF_014805625.2 Glossina fuscipes
ATATAATTCAATATTATTATTAAATTATTAATTTATGTATTTCAATATAATTACACATATATATGTAATGAAAAGTTCCGGGATATGTTAGTTTCAAATTTCATTCTTTCACAACTACATTAAACTTTTGTTTATACTTACTTCTTTCAGCTTGTGCTTACACTTAACTCCCCCTTTTGCACAAAATTTGACTTAACACGAGTTAAAAAGAAATTTTTTTGTTTTGTTGCAACAAAATTTTTAATAATCTATGAGTTTTTTTAATGAATTTTCCTAATACATTTTTTTTGACATTTTGCATTCTCACTACTAGAATGGGTGCACGGTAACTGTGCACTCTATCTTTTATAATTCAGTTCGATTATGTCGATTAAATGTGCGGGAGTTCGCAAATTATGAACAGAGTAATGTATTTTTTAGGCAATTTACGTCGGTTTTCCAAACTTCAATTCCAATTTATTTTTCATAACATATTTTATGAATTGAGATATATAGGCACGACATAAATTCTTAAGCAAATTCTGATAAGAATTTTTTATTATTGGTTATTGTACTTTTCAGTTGCTTTTTTAGGTCTGGAACCTATTTTCCATTTAGCCGATATCTTTTTTACACGATTTTTTTGAGAACATATCTATCGTGTAAAAAGAGAATTAGATGTATTCACTTTCTTCTCTTATGTTGCATTGCTATTATTGCTAATCACACATCAGCATAAACAATGATGTACTTATCTCGAACAAAAAACTTCATTCAACGTTTATAGCGCATCAGATATTATAGCGCATAGACACACATCTGCAAAGCCCTTAACATGAAAGTTTTGAAACACACCGTCCACAATATGAAGTGTATGCAGTTGCTTTGAATAAAATTATTGGCTTACAACAGAAGACGACTCTTGCGAGCGTAGAGGAAGCCTACTGGACCTTGTGTAAAGAGTGTCATTGCACAAAAATAAAAAATCGCGGAAGCTAGGATTAATGATTTGTTTTTAATATGTTATTCTTTTGTATAA
>NW_024000174.1:0-1252 GCF_014805625.2 Glossina fuscipes
AAAAGGGGTCGAGAGGACAGTGTTAGCACATGAGGCTTACTCGGCAATCTGAAAGTCCTTTGCTTGTATCGAAGGCACATGCAGTTATTGATCAGAGCTTCACTTCTTGCAAAAATCTAACAAAATGGCTCAGTTGTTTTGGCTTGGCGTCCAAAAATTATCAGACACTCCCAATGTACGGGCAGTGGTCGAAAAAGTATACTGCTTCGAGCCATTTTGAACAGCATTCGTCGTCGGGTCAAAGCGCGTAAGTCTGGAACGACAATTTGAAGGAAGATTCTCTGTTTTTAACGTTTGAAGTATGTCCAAATGGAAGAAAATTGTCTATGCCACAACTTGTTAAAAATGTCAGGCATAATACTTCGATTTAGATACTTCGCACCAGAAAAAAATGTTTGCATCGTCTTCTCAAACTATTCCTAGCATATCCTTTTTACTAATACAATTTCTTAAGTCTACTAATTCTTAAACCTCATGTACTACGCAACGCTTTTAGGAGAAAGGAAATAGTACAATTTCTGTAAAGTTGTTGCTTACATGACAGACGAAACAAGCAGATGCCCATCGAAAACTTATGTGATATTAAAACTTTCATTCATAGATTTTATGTTAAACAAAAGAATGCAAATTTTGTAATTGTTTTAAACTATTTCTGGATGAAAAAGGCAACTAAAGGTATTACTTGACGGCAAGACATAAGTTTTCGTATATTTACTTATTACGCCTGTGGAGGAGAAGCACGTATACCAAGTTCGCCAAGGTGCATGAAAAGACCGAGATTTTTAATACACCATTTGTTCTACACAAAGTAGACACGTGCGTTTTGCAACTATTGGTGTGAAGCAGTGTTGGTAGTCGATTAATACACTTATGTGTAACAATAAATAAAAGTCGATCAATGAGTATGGAAGGGGTTCGTAGTAGATAATACTAAATTAACACAATGCTCCATTAACACGTAAGCTGTAATCTTCCCTAGTTGCCCTGGTTTTATTAAAAGAACATAACGGATCCAGAGCGGCAAACTTGACAAAATCTTGTGACGTCCGCATACACTAGTGTACCCACTTCCTGTCGATCTGGGCTTGCATTATTCTTACAAAAAACGGAAAGCGGCTCATAACGGAACTAATCTATTACTTCCTAATTCTTCTTCTTAGTTAAAAATTTTAACAGCTAAAAAAAAGAGAAGAATTATAAGAAGAAAAAAATGTCTATCTATATAATACAAAGGTGTATTTTACTTTATGCA
>NW_024000175.1:0-1209 GCF_014805625.2 Glossina fuscipes
GATGGATGGACAGACAAATAGAAGGACACATTTAGGGGCATACCAAATTTAAAACTACAAATTTATTCACTTTACGCAGTTTTTAAAACTTGCTTCTACGCATTATAAAGGCACCGAAAAGCTTACATTTTGATATAGTATAACATTGGGAAGGTGTGATCAAATATTCCCATTTCTATGGAGATACTACAGGACCGCCTGCAGAATTCACACAATTGTACATTTATCTGCTATGGTTTATAAGTAATGAGCAGAAAACTAGGCCCTTTTTAACTTGAAATCTATCAAGGAGAAGGTTAAAAAAATGGCAAAGGATCCAAATTTTGAATATTCTACTATCAAAATACTACTTTCTATCGGTTTCAATTGATTGAAATATAAAAAATCGTGGATTTTTTAATATAATAACGTTTTAAAACAAAGCACTGTGTATGAGGCGAATGTAAAAGTTATCCGAATCAAAGCAGTTAAAATTTTCTATACACGAGCCGAATGAGTTAATGACTTAATATCATTTATTTTTATTAAAATTATCTTTCGTTTGTTTTATGAAAAAAATAAATTAAAACTAAAAAAAAACAAACAAATAAAAACACACCCTACCAAAGCTTATGATCTACATGTTGAACACAAGCAAACTAGATGGACGGACAGACAACCTTATAATAAAAGATGGGTCTATTTGAAATCCTGCACAGATTCGCACAGACTTCGTTTGACTTCGTCACATCTGTGTGAAGCTTCCATCAGTGGGATAATATATTAATAACAATAATTTACGAATTTCGATATTCTTTTATTCACTGCATACTCTTAACAACAAATTTAAAATTGCTTTGTATTTAAAGTCTTGCTGTATTCTCTATATATGTCGTGTTCGTTTGTATTTGACACTTTTGACGTAAAGAAGCGCCATTGCATTAATCAAAATAAAAACCGCATATGAACATATACAAAAGTATTTAGTATTTAGCGGTTCGCGTTCTAAAGTAGAGGTTTAGTCACATACGACGACTATTAGAGGTGTACAAGAAAAAATACAACAAGCAAAATTTCTCTTACACATATGCTAAAATATAATTGAATAAGCACAGCGAAAATCTGAAATGCAAACAGTTAAGAATTAGTGAAGACTACAAAAAGAAGAGCGAATCTGCTGAATCCTACAATTTAAAGTGATTTGGCTCTCCTCTGGAAGACGGTAATGTT
>NW_024000176.1:0-1128 GCF_014805625.2 Glossina fuscipes
ATAAAAATGATTATAAAAATAACGAGAACAACAATAGACATTAAAATAACAATGATTATACATATACCATATCAAGGATAATAAATAAAATAATTTATAATACATTTATACAATATATAAAAGAAAAAACCCTGAAATATATACAAATTAATAATTACACTTATTCTACACTTCACTTTACATACCCTTTATTTAAATTTACCCTTTATTTTATTATGTACACCGCTTATTATTTATTTTTATTAATATAATCTGTTCTTTTTTTTTTTTAATCCTCTTCTATCAACAATTTTTCACAATTAAATTTTTTTTGAAGTTTCAGTTTGAAGTTTGTGTCAAGTTGTAAAAAAAGGGTTGCCAACATTCATATATTTTTAGTACTAATAGGGTTACCCATTTATGGTATTATGAAGAAAAATTAGAAATTCCTCCGATCATAAGAATGCAAATGGACCAAATTGATCAGAGCAGAAGCCCGCAATGGAGCATAAACTGAACATAACTACGTCTTTCTTAACAAAAATTTGTGGGTTTTTACTCATTACTCAGAAATTATAAAAGATAGAAGGCTCAAATTATTCACATTTACTTTGTGAAGCACTCTGCTCTTTTCGTGCAAAAATGGAAAAAAATTTGTAACTTTTTTAAGGTGTTACGCTTATTTATCGTAAGGCAAACAAGACAGAATGTTTAAAATTATTTACACAATTTAAATGGATATATCATAGCTGCCTAACAATGCGTTAATACTAAAATGAATATGATAGACAGTGCGAATAAAGGTGGAAGTTAGTCATTCCAAGGCTTCGAATTAACCTAGGAGTATCTCTGGATCTCTGACTACCGAAAAGGTGGATGCCCGAAAATTTGCCGAACAGTCTGTGGGATATATTATGAAGTCGCTTTCTAGACAGAAGTTTAATTTTTGCAAACTTACGGCTCGAAGACTCGAGTGAAGCTTTTTGGAATAAGCTGTAGACTTGAAAATATTCAAATTTTTCGTTCTAGTAGTCGTACACATCTCAAACAGATGACTGCTGGTATCTTTTTTTTAACTCTTCTTCTTCTACTATCTTTATTGTACAAATAAGCAGCCTAAGCTTGTAGTTCATTCTTCTGGGAAATTTA
>NW_024000177.1:0-1806 GCF_014805625.2 Glossina fuscipes
TCCTCTTCTTCTTCTTCGTCTTCTTCTTCGTTTGCGTTTAACTAAATACTTCCCGTATACGGATTGTCTGTTGGTGCCGTTACCACTGCTTTTTATGGTATGTTTTCATTAAGTAAAAGGAAGAATTCCTCAAGAATTTTTTTACAATTTTTTTTTCATTAAAGTATTATTAAAAAACAAAAAAAGAAGAGTAATTTTCATTTAGGGAGAATGTAATTTTTGTGTTCATGTGCATGATGATATTCTTTCTTGTTTTTATTTTTTTTTTTCTTGCTTGTCTTTGCCACTTGCTTTAGTAGTATTCTTATGTATGTGAGATAAGAACTTGAAAGCAGATATTTCTTTGTAGAGTACGTATGTATATAGATGTAATTATCCTTATTTACGTTTAATTTAGTATTATTGAAATTCTTTTTGCTGCTATCTACAAAGACAGTTCGCATTTTTTTTTTTTTAATTCACTTCTCTTGGAAAACTTGATTTTCAGCACAATTTTTATATAAACAGGTTATAAACTAAAATGTGCACGAGTAACTAAGTTTATGCTCGATCTCAGTCGAATACATGTTGTTGACCACAAATTTATTTTTTTAACAAAACATTATATGCTTGAAGTATCCCAACCTATAGTATAGTATAGTATGATACCTCTTTATCGACATTATCATAACTAATGATATTCGATGATATTCTTGGCATGTAGACTGTCGTAACATATACTTTTCGGTCGTAACATATGCCATATCATATTGTTAATAACTCTTCTATGCAACTACGCAATTTAATCGAAGCATCTTAGCTTGATTTGTTGACAGAATAATAGATAGAAAACAAAATAGGAAATTTATGTACTTTGCGCATGGCTAGACTATCGCGTGATCACGCACTGTGGATATGCTAATTATACGATAAAGAAGAAGTTATATTGCTTTCACGAGTAACAAGAAAGACTGAACGACTGTATACTGATTTGAGTCGTTCATCTTTATTTTTAAGCTAAGAGTTTGCATATACACTAGACGTACCTGGGCAATAATGTTTTATGCTTTCCATGTTACAATAAATTTACTCATATATTGACTGTACTAACATCAAACCTTTTCCAAACAGATGGACAAAAGAAAACCTAAAACTTCTCAATTGTTCGCGCGTTAACTGCACCCTGCGACTAACAGAGTGGTAAAGATATGGAAGTGAAAACTTATTGTGTCGTACTGTGTTGCCCAATTTATGGAGTGGAAATTCGCTATGCAACACTTTACTAAATAAGAAGGATGCGAAAAATAAAATGAGCCATTTTGTGATTTTAGGAAGTAATGGATATTTAAGCGGCTCTTGTAGATTAGATTAAGCCCACGTTGCGACCAAAAATTTGATCTCTTTACAAATCCACTTCAGAAATAAAATTAAGATTACATTTTAAATGACCAAAAATGGTTTCGAATATTTTTGGTTTGTTGGACGTTAGCATCGGGAAAAAAGTACATATGTTTTTTGCGCAAAATTTCTGTCTATAGACGGCGTGTATTCTACTTTATATACTTTCATCAACGTTCCGAGTTTATGAACCGAAAAGAAAAGAGGAGGGGCAAATATACAGATTCTTTGCTCTTGACTTAGAAATATACAAAACTCATGCATAGCAAACCTCGACTTTTGGCGAAATTTTACCTGCCTTTCAAGTGCTGCATATGCGTTCATAGACTTGACAAATGTTGAAGAAAGTGCAAATGATTTGCATGCATGATGGCACATAGGCGTAAAATTAGTTCACTTCATGCCTTAAAATATAAGTAACTTCAAAGC
>NW_024000178.1:0-7516 GCF_014805625.2 Glossina fuscipes
AAACAGCCACACACAAGTAAGATAACAAAGAGATGCAAAGAGAATAATATGCAGGGTATCCCACGCCCCGAAATGTGCTCACCACCAATCACAATCACAATCACAACATCTAATGAAATGAATCTCTGAACATTTGTTTACTCAATGTCGAGCTGAGCTTACGTGCATTGTAAAGATCATTAGACTAAAGTGATGGACTAAACAGAACGACGAACATTTTGGGAGAAATTACGACTCGCGATACTCTTTCCGTAAACAGCAAAAGTGGGTGATGAAAATGACGCTGAAAATGCGCTTATGAAGCACAGGCTTTTACAAAATGTAATAAAACATTCCCTATACCGGGAAGGATGATAAGTGCATTCTTAAAAACTCAGCATAAATTTCTGTCTCTTTCTTTGAATTTCTTTGCGGAGCTGTTTGTAACTCTCTGCTCTATTTACAGGAAAGTTTGAGATAAGTTATCACCATATGGCCAGTCTAGGCTATTGGTTCACTCCTGAGCTAAATATTTACAATTTGATCGGGCAGAAAGCTAACGGGACGTAGGATATGAAATTTGAAGTTTCCACTCCTTTCCCATACACTACTAAGAAAACTGTAAGCATTACCAGCGGGGGTAACGGTTTTTTTTGGCGACTTTTTACTTAAACTCCTAATTCCTTATTCCTATTTCGAAATCAAATGAAAATTCCGCTAATTACCATAGATTTAGAGATAGCATGTAAAGAAAAGATATTTACCCGGCTTTGGCGAATTTACGTCATTGAAAACATTTCAATCGCAATTTAATAAGTAATTAAGTTGATTAGAGTGTGAGTACATTTTTTTTGGGAAACCCTATATATGTGTACATAATAGTCTTTGTAAGTCTGTGTCTTTTTTATTTTTTCTTTTTTGTATTGATATCCACTGATTACGATAGAGTTAGCAAAATTCGAGCTCTATTTACTTAAATATTTATGTTGCATATTGATTTATAGGAATCATATTGGCTGGAACAGTACTCATGGGCTCTATTTAAAGCCATGTCTCATATGCTATGCATAGGTTATGGCCGGTAAGTGTTCCATATATAATACCTTTATCTTGTTAGCTCTGCTCACAAATAACGTTTGTCGTTTCAGCTTTCCACCTCAGTCATTAACGGATATGTGGCTGACAATGTTGTCCATGATATCGGGTGCTACATGTTATGCTTTGTTCCTCGGTCATGCCACAAATCTTATACAAAGTTTGGATTCAAGCAGGCGTCAGTACCGTGAGAAAGTCAAACAAGTCGAAGAGTATATGGCGTATCGTAAGCTACCACGTGATATGCGGCAACGAATAACCGAATATTTTGAGCATCGTTATCAGGGTAAATTCTTCGATGAAGAATGTATTTTAGGGGAATTGAGCGAAAAATTACGAGAAGATGTTATTAATTATAATTGTAGGTAAGTGTAAGAAAATGCAACAGAGACGAATTTTTTTTATAATAAGTTACTGAACAGCAAAATAAAAATGATGATAACTTTTATTCATTACAGATCTCTCGTTGCGTCAGTGCCTTTTTTTGCAAATGCTGACTCCAATTTCGTTTCTGATGTCGTTACAAAACTTAAATACGAAGTATTTCAACCCGGTTAGTATTCAGTTTAATTCAGTTTAATGAACTTCTTACAATTGATTCTACATACGATACAAACAAAACGTACGGTACGGTAAACGCAAAGATTTATTAAAACATTTACAAAATAAAACCAAGAATTAATTTATGCTTGGTTTGAAGATTTAAACCATAAATAATACGCTTAGTTCACGTAGTTGAAAGCTGGTGTGAGAGTTTGTTTTGAGTTTTTTCCAAAGTTCGCCAGTAATAACATTAGTTATATATTAAGAGGACAGAGTAACACATTGTGAGGACGCCATCCCGTGCTTGTTGTGTTAGCTTTCAGTTTTCCTTACAATAATATTTCCGATTTGATTTGGTACATTGGAATGAACACATGACAAATCCCCTAGTAACCAAAAGTAGTGATGAACAAGTATAGATCAGTTAGGGTATAGAAGGTTCCTTATAGCGTTTGTTTTCATATATTTAGCAAAAACGAAGGGCTGAAAACGAAAGGGAGAGTTCTATTTTTCATTCATAATTACTTGCTGTGACAACTGCGTTCATTTAAAATAGTTTGTGGATACCATGGTAATACAGAAAATACGTCATCGACGTAACTCGAAAAAAGAAAAGAAAAACAAAACGAAAAGATTCAAAAAGCGGTGCTACAGCAGTTAAAATTTGTCATCTCATTGAGAGCTCAAAATATTGCATTTGATTTGTTTGTGTGTATTTGGTGGGTTTGGCCTCAAGCCTATCCGTGCTCCAGAACGTTGTGAATTTATTGTGAAAACAGAAACATGTGGAAAGACATTGAAACGATTAATCTTCGATTTAAATTTGAAAATCAATTGATATTATAGAAGTGGGGGCAGTTCGATCTCGAGCCGTTCTAGATCTGCTTAAAAGTGCATCAATCCATATTAAAAGCTGGAATTTATTTATTTTTTATTTTTAAATTTCAGGTGATATTATTATAAAAGAGGGTACAATCGGAACCAAAATGTACTTTATACAGGAAGGTGTGGTTGATATTGTGATGGCCAATGGAGAGGTAAGTTTAATGATATTTTTCATAAATTGTTTTAACAAATACATATATGTTCATGTGAACATCGCCCAGGTCGCCACATCCTTATCAGATGGCTCATATTTCGGTGAAATTTGTTTATTAACGAATGCCCGGCGTGTGGCCAGTGTTCGCGCGGAAACGTATTGCAATTTATTTTCATTGAGTGTCGATCATTTCAATTGCGTATTGGACCAATATCCGTTAATGAGAAAAACAATGGAAACTGTGGCAGCTGAGCGTCTTAATAAAATCGGTAAAAATCCTAATATTATGCAACAGCAACAAAAAGACGAACAAATCAGTAATCCCGAGTCGAATACCATAACAGCGGTGGTGAATGCTTTAGCAGCTGAGGCAGACGATTGCAAAGATGAGTAAGTCACAAAAAATATTAAAAAAAAAAAAGAAGAAGAGAAAAAAAAGGCGAATTTAACGAATTGTTTATATCTTTTGAAAATCATTTAGCAGTGACCTCGATAACAAAGAGAATTTATTACACGGCTCACAGTCAAGCATAACAGAGCCAATACAAACGATACGAGAAGGTTTACCGCGACCGAGAAGCGGTGAATTTCGCGCTCTATTCGAGGGTAATACACCATGACACTGAGAGCCACCAACAGCAATATCAACGCCAACAATACAACTGCAGCAACAACAGCGCATGCAGTTGCGAACATTTGCTCATGATTCAAAGCGAGCAACATTATGAGATGTCATCATTAGCAGCAATCACAGCCATCATTATTTCAGCAGCCGTAGAAAACGCAACAGCATTAGTGTTAATAGCCAAAGCATTAACAGAATCGAAAGCATTAATAACCGCATCCGCATCCGCATCCGCATCTGCATCTGCATCAGCACTCGCATTCGCATTCGCATTCGCATTTGCATACACGTCTTAGCAATTTTCGGCTAACAATTCAACTGTACAAAAATGCTTTATAGTGTAGTCGCGTGATTAATGGATGGCATACGCAAAGCAAAGCAAAAAATATTTCCCCTCCAAGATAAAAATAGTTAAGAAGCCTTACACAACAAACAAATCTCACCCACTTACACTATGGACACATTGCATGTAAAGAGCACCCGGCAACACTGGCTAACTTGTGCCCTGCTACCATACCATACTCAATAACCAATTACAGGATGTCTGAGAGAAGCATTTCTTTTACATTTTTTAAATCAGTTATCGTTCGAAAGCAAAAACCTTTTCCGTACAACAAACAATTCTCTTAAGGTAAAAATACTTGAAAATGCATTTTGATTTCTTGGATGATTGCTACAAATTAACTCCGAGTTACTATCCGCCTGAGTGGCCGAAGGGGAGGAATCTCGACTAGCAAGTCAATGGTCGTGGGTTCGAATCTCAAGTGCGGTAGGGTTTTTAATAAGAAGCCGATAGCCTTAGATGCTAGTGCTTTTAAGAGTTTAGTCTTAGAATTCATTTCTCTGGCGAAATTAATAATAATAATAATAATAATAACTCCGAGTTTATTCGTCATAATTATTTATGTTTATTCCACAACACATTTCATAGCCGTGTACGGGGGTATCTATCTAAGCGGTGATGTTTTCTCTTTCATATCGCTTGAGTCGCTAGAGGTCGCGAAAAAAACTCGATAGATTACTTTACGGAAACAATGAAGATCCAAGGGCTAAAAGATTGCGAACCTTGGCAAGTGCAGCCGAGAATTTCTAAGCAGATCCTTTGTTTGACTCGATTAGTTGCGTTGTTGTAATGCATTCATCAACGAAACTATTCTGGAATGTAAACTAAAAAAAGGTAACAACACTTCCATTAAGCAACTGTCTCGGCCGCTTTTAGCTCCAACAATTATATAACCGTATAAGTGAAAAAGTTGTTGATCAAAATTAAATCTACTCTCGGCATCGCCGATCGAAAATCGGTAGGTGATGCCAGTCCCCACAAATGACGGCAATTTGCTATTCCACAAGCTCGATGAAACTTCTCTTTTTTCTATATTATTGAATTATGGTATATTCCACAAGAGGTATATAAACTCCTTAAGGTGTAAGAATAATCCACGAAATATTAATTTGTACATAACGCTTGAAAAAGTTGCCTGTAGCTGGTGGTTTGATGGGACAATTTAGTTACAAAGCGAACGTTGGAATCTAAAACCTGTTCCGCGATTTCAGCTTTTTCCCTGATTCAAGTTATCCTAGGTTGTGTTTCGTTATGTTCTGTTCATTCGTACAGTGTGAGCAACTTGTGCGCTTCAAATTCAAATTGTACCCTAGACTGACGGAATTCATCGAATTTGGGTAAGGTTTGAATGTGAGATTTTGCTCGGCGTCTTAAGAGGTTAGCAAAATATTGCCAATACGAAATATTGGAAATATTATGTTGTTGTTGTAAATTTATTTACCTTTGCTCGCCCGGCCGTGTAGTGGAAGTCATTTGGCGAATAGCTTTCAATACGTTTATAATTAAACTATACTTAAATTTTGAAACAAGCATGGACACGCCTACAAGGTAATACCTATCAATTGAAAAGTCGACCTCACAGCATGTATTGTTTAAGACCAAGTCTGAAAATCCGCTACTAAAACAATCCTATGTCGCCGGCAATTTGCAAAAGGGTGGTACTAAGTACCGAAAGTTCATGCAAGAATTTTTATAATTTTAACTAAAGATGAACAAGAGATGGATAATCAAAGTTATCTATAGCCAAAATTTACAGGGATTTTTTAGACGAACTTATGATGGTTTAGTTTCGGCCATAAACCGCGGATGTGAAGTAAATTGAATTCTCATAAAACTGAAATGAATTATGTCTTTGCCTCATCCGCCTGAGTAGCCGAAGGCGAGGAATCTCGACTAGCAAGTCAATGGTCGCGGCTTCGAATCTCAAGTGCGGTAGGGTTTTTAATAAAAGCCGATAGCGTTAGGTGCTAGTGATTTTAAGAGTTTAGTCTTGGAATTTATTTCTCTGGCGAAATTAATAATAATAATAATAATAATAATAATAATAATAAT
This sequence comes from Glossina fuscipes, assembly GCF_014805625.2. NCBI lineage: Eukaryota > Metazoa > Arthropoda > Insecta > Diptera > Glossinidae > Glossina > Glossina fuscipes. The sequence goes on from NW_024000178.1 coordinate 5,677, forward strand.
ATGTCTTTGCCTATACTTGGGTCATTCCTTACCTCCCTCATAAATTACATGTACTGACTCCTTCTGTGTTTACTCCGGGACTTGCATTGGCTTTTTATCTTCATCAAGATACATAGATATATTTTAGATATTTTTACTCTTAGATCTGTGAGGACACGCAGAAATGAATTTGCCGCAGTATGTAGGTAATCGTTCCACCTTTCTTTTCTATTGCAGAATTTTAAGACATTGCTTTGCCTTTTTCCCATAATCGATGTATGTATATTGATTAATTGTTTCCCTATACCTGCGATTTGGGTGTACGGATCCTCTCTTCATCTATCTGATCTATATCGGAAACTATATTTGACATAATGGCTGCGAGTTCCTTTTTGCATAGTATAAATATGGATTTCATCTTTGTTTATATTCAGGACGTGTGGAGGCGAAGTATCTCTTTATCTAAAGCGAAACATGAAAATGAATTCGATATCGCAACCTGTAGGTGTTTAAGCCTTCCGGGTATTTATTAAGGCAGTCCTAACAGTTCATCACAATTTGTGAATACAGATCATTGCCCTTTGTTTAGCCTAGCTTGCGGATGTTGATGCGTTCTTTTCCTTGATCTTGTCCTAACAGGAGTTTAAGGAGACTCGTTGTTCTTTCATCTAGTCCGCGACTTGATTTCTTTCTTGTCTATGTTTTGCATGTATAGGAATTGATCAATCTATGCGCGGGAATATTGAAAGTGGTTTGTGGAATTTATCTTTCCTGTTTACTCTGGCTGTAACCGGTCACTAGTCGTAAGAGAAAATGCACATTTTTTTGTAGTTCCGAAGAAATGGTCACAATAACAACCGTGCTTTGTGACCTATGATGTCTCTGTGCTCTTGCTTAGAATATGGCTTTTTGCGCCTGTTAGATAGATGTGTAGATATTTTTTGTTATTTCCACGACATAAGCGCTTAGCAGCTGAAAAATGAGTCGTCGAATTACCGGAATTGCTTTTTTCTCATTTAAGAAGAAGGCACAATGACCTGGTATCCACCCCAGATGGCAATCCTTAATAGCAGATTTATATAACATCTTCTGTATTTCAAACATGTACGGATCACATCGATCTCTTGTATCTATTAGAAGCAGGATTGGTTTCCCATTCGAATAAAAAAAAAATTTTTTTTGGTTATTTGTAGTACGGTAAGGTTCGCAACGTGCCTGGTGGATAGTAATTTCACGAAAGCTGAACACTTTGACACAGTGTAATCTTTCGCGTGGATACTTTTCTACGTAACGGCCGACAGATTCATCGGTTACATATACATCGTAGCCATTGTCATAATACAAGCTTCAAGGTTCTCATGGCGTAAAATCTTCAGACAGGAATAGTTGATATTCCGCACAAGCGAAAAAATGATTATGAGGTATTTGTGCCGTTGCTCAGAATACGGCTCTTTCCCTCTATTCTCTATAATTAATACATCGACTTAATTGAGGCAATCATCCAAGAAAGCGAAAGCAAAAAAAAATCAAGTTATTACCACAGATGGAATTGTTTCGCAAATTTTTAAAACACTAATGCATGCCAGGATAAGACAGAAAAAACCTATTAACGAAATAGATCCATAAACAACTATAACCACAAAAAACCAAATCCTTAAATAATTAAAAAAAAAAAAAGAAAAGTATTAACAAATTTTTTCAGCTCCGCAAACTGTGATGACTTATATATAAGAAGAAAAAACAAAATATATAAAAACAAAATAAAAGGAAATAAAACAAAACCAGAAGAAAAAACAACGCTATAAAAGATAAACGAACAAAATTGCATTAAAACTAAAAGAAAAAAAAAAAAAAAAAGAAA
>NW_024000179.1:0-1012 GCF_014805625.2 Glossina fuscipes
ACGAACGGTCATGCAAGCTAAATCGATTTATAGGGCGATTCTTAATCACTCGCTATGTCAAAACACGGGTCTATCTTCTGAATGTTACATAAATCCGAACAAATATAATATACCCTGTAACACAAGTATAGGTACAGAGTTGAAAAATGTTTCTCATATACTATCTAAACTCATTCCCATCTAGGCATTCGATTACCTATCTACGTCTTGCACATAATACTTTTATAAGACCGAATTAGTGGAGCTGTTTAAGTAAGTTTAAGACTTTCATAAGTTTAATTGAGTTGACAAAACACCTCATTAGCTAAGTTAACTCTTTTGTAAGTTCTCTAACGGAAACTAGAAATTAAATCTCAATTGACTTTAAATTCTATGTAAATATATAAAACAACTTCATCATTTCCAGAATTCCAATAAGTATTTTAACCATTGGTTGTAACGATAAAACGAGCAAAAAGACAATATCTGAATAAAATTTACTAAGCAATTACCTGATAAATTTTCGACACTTAATTATTTACTACTACTTAACTAACCAAGGAACCAAAGTCACTAATGATTTAATAAACCGCTTCAATTTGATTGATTCGTCATCGCCATTAAAACTAATTGTTTGCAAATGAACTAAGCTTGCAAGCGTTAACTTGTTTTTCACTTCATGACACTATAAAAAATCCCGTTGTGGGCGCTTAGACTTTGACCTAGAAAGGCTTTTACTGAATGAACACAGAATGTCCACCTCGTCAAGTGCACTTACGCATTAGGAAGAAATAAATTCTTATACCCACCGCTGAAAGATGGGAATATACTCATTTCGTAATAGCTTTCAGATGTCCTTTAAAGTGCACATATCCTTGATCGGCGAGAAATTCTGAATCCTTACAGCCATATTGGTTTGTTTGTATGTTGTTGCCACTTCGGTCACAAAAATTAGGATATTTAGTAAGAAAATCGGAAGTTCCTGTACGCGGTTCGGTATTGAAAATGGGCCAAATTTCTCCAAATGCATACC
>NW_024000180.1:0-1097 GCF_014805625.2 Glossina fuscipes
TGACAGAGGTCACCACCGTGGCTATGATCTTCCTCTTAGCTGCTTTCGCCCCCCCCCGACACTCCCCCACGTTTGACATAATCCTTGCCAATGCCGTCTGAATGCCTGCCACGTAGTCAAGGTGACACCTGAAGTTGAGGCGGCGGTCAATTATGATTGCCAGATATTTGAGCTCGGCGACTGATTGCACAGTGTGGTTCCCGATACTTATCTCGCACGTATCTGGCTTCTTCCGGCTACTCACAAGCACGACTTCCGTTTTGTGTTCAGCCAGCTCTAGGCCCACCTTATTTAGCCACCCTTTGATGCGTATGATTGCCTCGGTAGCCTTCGCTTCTATATCGGCAATATGCTTTGCAACCACCACTATCGCAACGTTATCGGCGAATCCAATACTACTTGTGCTGGTAGGCTGCTGCAACCTCAGCACATCGTCATGATGTTCCACAAAAGAGCGCCAAGTGGGACACCTGCTGATATTTTATATCGTTCTGTACCGTTATCGCTCTCATACATGAACGTACGGTTCGACAAATAAATCGTTATTGTATCCAATACATACCTTGGGACCTGCGTTCTTATAAGAGCCCTGGGCACAGTATTTCTTGGCGCCACCTTCCCACCTATCCCCGGCTATGGCGTCGGATGCCAGCCTCACTACGTGTTTTATGGCATCTATTGTCGACCGCGCCTTTCTGAAGCCGTGCTGCTTATTAGATAAGGCAGCGCTTTCTTCGGCTACTCTCAGTAGACGCTCGTATAATACTGACTCTAGGAGTTTGCCTATCGTATCCAGGAGGAAGATAGGCCTGTACGACGACGGGTCAGCTGACGGCTTGTTACTTTTCGTGATCAGCATCAGCCTCTGCACCTTCCTTCTCTCCGGGAAGACTCCCTCTCCGAGGCACTGTTGCATAGGATGAGCAAATATCTCAGGCCTTACCCTAATCGCTGCCTTCAGGGCTTTATTAGGGATTCCGACCAGACCTGGGGCCTTTTTGTCGCCAATTCTTTTGCCGGCCGCAAGCACGTCCTCCGTGATAACATTCGGGAGTGGCTCCCGCTCCCTTCCGAAGAAGTCCACCGCCACGTACGCC
>NW_024000181.1:0-2491 GCF_014805625.2 Glossina fuscipes
ATGAATCGAATCAACTTAGCAGTTTGCAACACCTCTCCTCAGTGTATATATTTACTTATATTAACCTGTTTACAAACTTATCCTTTGTGCGCGAGTAATTCAAACGGATTATCCTGTCTTTATATGTGGCTCTTTTATAAGATGATATTTAATATCATCATCTTATCATCATCAATGTGCTACGGTTGTAAGATACAATGTTTTTTGCGAGCTGCAGTGCACTCAATTTATCACAACTTATCTCGATTACCACATGGCCAATCATATACAATATGTTATGTAACGATTTTATCTCTTAGGGTGGACGATAACGCCATGTATTCTATATCCCTGCTGATTTTTGAAGCATTCTGCATTTATTATGGTTTTTCCAAGGAAAAACATCACTCGCTAAATGAAATGTGTAAGGCTTTTATCTTAACTATTTTCGCCCAATCGGCATTTCCGTGATATGCAACTGGTTCTCCTTTTCTTTCGTAAGTTAAGGTTATTGCTTTTGTTTTTCAGTAAACATGCACAAATATTTGAATATTTTCCTTGCGATAATTGAATGTTCACTGTGTGGATCCGGATTCCGTTATGACGGTTCGCATGCGGAGTGCGATATGTGAGGTCATGCACATATGCTAATTTCTCGTACCGTAACGCCCCAATAATTGCTTTATGTGGTTTTTTTTTTGCTGAGACAGATGAACCTAGTTGGAGCATCGCGTTCAACTTTCCTTCCAAAAATGCGCACTTTTCTCGATTACCGGACGTACCTCTTCGACATTTGGGTTTTTATTAAGTATAACGCCGTTTTTATTTTTTGTATGTCAACTTGACTGCTTTTTACATGCCTTGAAATTTTGCTTAACATTCCAATATTAAGTATACTTTCCAACTCCCTTGGCGCTTTGTACGAAAACAAGTTTTCGATAGGCGTACCTAGTTAGTTGTCTGAAGATACTCCAGCTGTTCTTAAATCTATTTTCAAAATATCCACTGGGCCGTCAGCGCCAATTTTAATACTTTCTTCCTAAATTAATTATTTTTAAAAACAAATTAATCTTTGTTATCTCAATTCATTAGTAATTTATATGGGCATTTGGGTATACATAACACTCTCTGCACCAAAGTTACAGTGTATTAAATTTGTGTGGACTTATGTAACACGTAAAAGAGCTTAAGCTAGAGCCATCTTCTATTACACCGATTGATTCAAAATCATTCTCTGAATCTATGATGTTTTTCCATGTGAATTTGCGTTCAACTAGATACACTAACGTATTTTGACTCAAGGACGGATCCCATTGAAAAGGGTTCTAATCGGCCTAAAAATTGGGAAATAGTCCAATTTTCAAAACTTTTCGACAATTCTCGCTCTGTAATAGTATTACATCATTCTAAATTGGTATGAATAATTTTGGTTGAATTCTGTCTTATATGACCGTTTCAACAAATAAATGTGTAACTTTTGGGGCATTATTGCCAATGCGAGGCAAAGTGGTGTTTTTAGTTGTTTTTTATAAGATTTTATCTAACTTGCTTTATTGGCTGAAAATTTCCAAGCGTGTGACCTTGTAGAAATTTTTCATGCGCCTCTAACTACGATGCTACGCGTTAAGGTCAAGTTTTCTGTGTTGAAGATGGCGGCCACTACAGGGTAGCGGATTATCGTCTTCTTAACAATCCTTTTAAGCTAGGTATTAAATACAATCTTTTTTGTTTGTACATCTAGCATCACCAATAAACAGGGTAAGTAGTTAGGAGCACACAGTGTTATTTATATAAGATAAAGGAATAATTTCGTCGCGTTTTCGCTAATAGATTGGTTTAGAGTCGCGTAGTTTGATGCTATTGAGTCGTGCTACCATCAACCCTGACAATCAGTGGACAATTAGAAAGAAAACTTTTGCAAAAGTTCTCAATTCATTCGAAAGTAATAGCATTCAGCAAACGAATTGAGAGGACAAAAAATTTCACTAAACGCTAGATTAAGCGATAAGAGGCCTCGCAGACAAATGACAAATTTGTTTTGCTTATCGCGAAGGTTCTTTATCGAAGTCAAAGCTCACTTTCACTCCGCAATTTCCTATTTTAAAGCCGCGAAGCGCCCTGGTCGACCAACTACTGACAAATTGAATGAGTTTCTTTAGAAATCGAGGAAGACCGACACGACTTCTTATGACATCGCTACGAATTGAAAATTTACCAAAAACCGGCTTTGAGTCGTTTATATAAGATTAACTCAAAGAGGAACTCGAATCGCTGCTGAAATGAAAACAAATGGAGATAATTTTTCAAAAGACAATTAATAACAAAATTAAATATTACAAGAATAGGAAAAACACGCTATTCAAAAAATATTCGAAAAGTGGCTCTGCGCTCGACTATTTCGCTTACTCGGTGGCGAGGCATAGATTTAACTCCCTCAACCACCATTATTACTGCAGATACCTTCAGTTCATTAAATCCTCTCTGTTTGCTAATCCTAAATACTTTTTCAAAT
>NW_024000182.1:0-1166 GCF_014805625.2 Glossina fuscipes
AGGGAGGATTGTGAAAATCGTCTACTAGAGTTTTTTGCAAATAGAGACCAGGACTTCTATGAGAGAGGCATTTTGAAGTTACCTTTAAAATGGCAACAAATCATACAACAAAACGCTGAGTATTTGACCCAAATCGGACAATCCGAATAAAGTCCTGAAGTTCATATAAAAATAATGAATTTCTTTTTCCCCAAACTAATATATACTACTATACAGAAAGGCCGAAAAATTTTGATGAGCAAATCTATCAATCTATCTATATCTACCGATATAGTCCTTGCGTTCCTTCTTCCTTGCCTCAAGTCCTTCAACTTGCCTGAAGTCAATTGGTTTTACAGTGATAGTTCTGGCTGTTTGATTCCTTCCTCAACATCTGATAAAGCCGTTGTGTTCTTCAATGAATTATTTGATAATAATTTAGTTCAACACAATGGTACCCCTAATTGTAATGGGAGATTTCTTGATCTCTGCTTTGCAAATTTTCCTGAGGTTTGCGTTAATCGTTGTCCTCCGTTTAGTTTACCTGAGGATCCATATCATCCAGCATTGGGTGTTTCCTTTCATTACAAGTATGTTGGTTCGTTGAACCTCTATAACGTTCCAAATTCAAATTTTTCATATCAACGTTATGATTTCCATAAAATCAATGTTTCCATACTAAAATCTCATCTTTCTCATTTTGTGCTCGATTTCTCAGAGGGAAGCATTGATAGCTTACTGTCGTCGTTCTACAATGTATTAAATCAAGCTATTTCTGCATCCGTTCCGATCAAGCAGTCCCGTCCTCGAAGTAAGGATCCCCCGTGGTTTAATAAGACAGTTAAATACTACAAGAATAGGAAAAACAAGTTGTTCAAAAAATTTTCGAAAAGTGGTTCTTCTTTCGACTATCTCGCTAACTCTGTTGCACGGCATAAATGTAATTCCCTCAACCGCCAATACTACTGCAGATACCTTCAGTGTGTTAAATCCTCCTTGTTTTCTAACCCTAAATACTTTTTTAAGTTCGTTAATTCCAAAAGAAAAATCTCCATAAATCCGTCGTTTGTGTCTTTTAATGGCTCCGAGTCCTCGGATGATTTTGAAACCTCAAATCTCTTTGCGGAATACTTCCGACAGAACTTTTCAACTGCCAATTTTGATTTATCGGTAAACTATCCATATCC
>NW_024000183.1:0-1052 GCF_014805625.2 Glossina fuscipes
ACTGATGCATCAATTTTCTCGTTCACAAGATGACGGTTGACTTTATAGGTTAAAGAAATTTCTACTTTTCTACGGAGGATGGATAAATAAGTAAGTAAGGTCTTTGTTTACAAAGTGGAAAAGATCGCGTGGCGTTCCAAGCAGCAGTACGAAGGGTGAATGCATAGAACTGCTTCTGAAAAGGTTCCACCTATCAATGGGCCTTTGCTAACGCACTTATTCAGCATCTTCTGCTACAGGTTTGACCAGACTTGCTCCTCACTCCTCACAAATGGCAATAACTTCGTGTTTTATTTTCCATAATTTAGTTAGATTACGGCGATTGTATGCACATATGAGTGGGATACTGGGAATTATCCATAGAGTGAAGATATAATATTTTTTTTGCGCAATTTATTTTGATTTTTCAAAGTATTATTATTATTATAATTTAAGACTAATGAAATAAATTCTTAGACTAAAAAAAAAGGCCTTGAGCACTAGCAACACAGGCTATCGGCGCTAATATAAATGAATGTATGTTAGATAATGAGCTTAGTAGTATTAATAAAGTAATATATAGAATGTATATTCGGTTCTGAAGCTGATTTTAAAATGTGCAAAGGGTTAGTCGCTCCAAATGCAATACTTCTAGCCAAGCAAAAGTTAAGGCAGTCGCAGAGAATGTGCTTTATAGTTAGAGTTTGTCCACAACTGCAGATTGGGGAGGGAGACTTCTTCAAGATCCATTGGTGAGTTGCAATTGTGTCACCAATGCGAATTCTCGAAAGTGTTTGGATCTTGGTTTTCTCAACGTTTGTTCGATATAAAGGTGGAATTAATTGAGGGTTAATGGAAGAGTAGCGTTGATGATGGCATTGTAAATTTCCTTCTGCAATTTTTACTTTAACTTTTCTCCCAATGTATCTTTGAAGATCCAACTTTTCCATGACATCATCCATAAATAGAGGAGCAGAAGCAGCATCCTTTGCCGCTCGATCAGCCTGCTCATTCCCCAATAAACCGATGTGACTTGGTACCCATAACATTTTAATTTTTCCGTCGGTTGTAGT
>NW_024000184.1:0-1321 GCF_014805625.2 Glossina fuscipes
GTAACTTTCATCACCTAAACGTATCAATCTTTCAATAGAATTTAACTTCTTGCTATATTTGTCTCTTTGCTCCACACTAAAAAGGCGATTTCCATTTATTGGGTTGGTTTTCTTTTTTTTTGATTTGTCCTATATTTTGGTTGCAGCCTTTGCTCATTCAATTCTTATTTTTTTTTTGGCCTTCGTAGATTTTTAAGTATAAAGTTTTATAGTGCACCCATAAAATTTCAACAGTGGAAATGGAAATAGTTTGTCTCGCCAAGCCAAAAACACGATTAAAGACTAGCGAAATGAACTGTTATGTTAGCAAATGCAATAATGGAAGCATATCAATGATCAGTCTTTTTGTGGTCATATAATAGTTATTGTTTATTCTACCCAAATAAAGATTTATATGTACAAAGTAATAGGAATACAAACAACATAAAGAAAAATAAAAGTCTTGGATAATTTCCTGTTCAGTCCATTTTAGTGCATAAAGACATCAATAAAAAAATGTAGCACAGTTTGTGTATGGCTTGCTAGTTTCGGCTTTTATGACCAAAATATTTCATTTATAGCATTATGCTGATAGACAACTATAATTGTAAACGAAACTTTGGACTTAACATGTGGTGTTAGCTTTTCGAGTAGCAACTTTCCAATCAGATCTACTGTTACTTTTTCTTTAGTGTTCATCGGTAAGATCAGTGGTCTAAATTCCTCAATATGATCTGTTCGCATTAAGAGTACCTGTAACTTATTGTTTTTTTTTTAAGCACTGTATTTCTTGCTTTCAAAGCAGCAAATTATTTTGTCAATGGTTTCAGAAAATCAATTATATGTGTTAGTTCTTAGTCTTTATAGGTACTTATAAGAGCATTCCAACGCTCCTCTGCCAGTTTAGCAGTACCAATATGATCATAATTATCGGCTTGCCACTAATGTAATTTGCTCGAGTGCATGTTCGTTCAAGTCTGCGTCCTTCTTGCTGATTGCGCCAATTTCTACAATATTCCAGCAATTTTTGATTACCACAAGAAAGTTTTTATTTATATAGTTCACCCTCCGAGGGCATCTTTCAATTGCAACTAATGGCAAAATATCTGTCAATTTTGTAGCAGTGTGTCATTTAAAAGCATTTTTCAAAGTTCGATGTCATCTGTCACTTTAGCCGTTACTTGAGGATGACATATTACGTGGACGACTTTGGAATCAACCGCTCTGCCAGTTCTCGCAACGACCCACACTCTCCGCTTTAATCAATTGCAATTTAGGTTGGTATACCAAATCTAGAGGTTTTGTGATTTACATAGACCTTCCAAGAACGGCATTGTGTTTC
>NW_024000185.1:0-1545 GCF_014805625.2 Glossina fuscipes
CAGTAATACAAACCTTGAAACTAATGACATTATTTTTATTAATATTTCTGCACTATGTCTTACTTCATTGAAATGTGTTTTCTGAAATCTATCGCGTTTTTGACAACAAAGTTTTCTTGAAAACTTGTGGCGGCTTTAAGTGTGTGAAATTTCCCCTAATAAAAACCTGAAAACTTATGAAATTAATTTCATTATTATTTCTGCACTATGTCTTACTTCATTGAAAAATATGTTTTCTGAAATCTATCCAGTTTTTGACAACAACGTTTTCACCAAAATTTGTATCCGCTTTCAGGATCTGAAATTTCCCCTAATAACAACCTGAAAACTTATGAAATTATTTTTATTATTATTTGTGCACTATAGCTTATTTCATTAAAACATATGTTTTCTGAAATCTGTCGCGGTTTTTGACAACTCAGTTATTTTGAAAATTTGTGGCGGTTTTAAGTGTGTGAAATTTCCCGTAATAAAAACCTGAAAACTTATGAAATTATTTTTACTATTATTTGTGCACTATATCTTATTTCATTAAAACATATGTTTTCTGAAATATATCGTCGAATATATCGTTTTTGACAACAAAGTTTTCTTAGTCATTCCTAGCCGATTTAAAGGTCTGACATTTCCCGTAATAAAGACCTTAAATCTTATGAAATTATTTTTTTATTATTTCTGCACCATGTGTTACTTCATTCAAATGTGTTTTCTGAAATCTATCGCGCTTTAACAACAAAGGTTTCTTCAAAGCTTGTGGCGGCTTTAAGGGTGTGAAATTTCCCGTAATATAAACCTGAAAATTTATGTTATTATTTTTATTATTATTTCTGCACTATGTCTTACTTCATTGAAACATATGTTTCGTGAAACCTATCCCGTTTTTGACAACAAAGTTTTCTTCAAAACTTGTAGCTGCTTTAAGGGTCTGAAATTTCGCGTACTAAGATCCTGAAAACTTATGAAATAATTTTTATTATTATTTATGGATTTTGTCTTATTTCATGGACACATATGTTTTCTGAATTCTACCGCGTTTCTGATAACAAAGTTTTCTTCAAAATTTGTATACGCTTCCATATTCTGAAAGTTCCCGTAATAAAAACCTTGAAACTAATGACATTATTTTTATTATTGTTTATGCACTATGTCTTACTTCATTGAAACATATGTTTTCTGAATTCTATCCAGTTGTTGACAACATAGTTTTCTTTAAAACTTGTGGCGGCTTTTAGTGTGTGAAATTTCCCGTAATAAAAACGTTAAAACTTATGAAATTTGTTTTATTATTATTTGTACACTATATCTTATTTCATTAAAACATATGTTTTCTGAAATCTGTCGCGGTTTTTGACAACTCAGTTATTTTGAAAATTTGTGGCGGTTTTAAGTGTGTGAAATTTCCCGTAATAAAAACCTGAAAACTTATGAAATTATTTTTACTATTATTTGTGCACTATATCTTATTTCATTAAAACATATGTTTTCTGAAATCTATCGCGTTTTTGACAACAAAGTTTTCTTCAAAACTTGTGGCGGCTTTAAGTG
>NW_024000186.1:0-1145 GCF_014805625.2 Glossina fuscipes
TTTATAATAGCAGCATCGACTTCAACACCCCAACAGCAAATGCCACCCCAGGCAGTAGCGCAGCCTAGCGGTAGTTACCAGCACGATCAGCAGGCAGGACAACAGCGGACCAGTGATGAAAACGCCCGGAGGCGAAACATAGATCTTAGTCGCTGGCACGTTAAATTCGACGGCTCCGGTAAGGGTCTTACGGTCGAGAGCTTTGTGTTCCGAGTGGAACGGCTCAGGCAGCAGCACCAGATAAGCCATGAGGAGTTACTTGCCGAGTTTCACTGTCTAGTGACCGGTCAAGCCAGCAAATGGTATTGGCAGCTGCTGGAAGATCGAGAAGGAGACGTCACTTTCGACCATTTCGCGCTAAAAGCTGAGCTCCTCAATCAGTTCAAGACCGCAGACTCTGATTACGAGTTGATTAGAGAAATCATAGACACGAGATACACGACCTAACATTCCGCATGCGCAGAAAGATCCCTGAATTGGAGATGATAAAGATAATGAAGTCCAACGTTAAGCCCAGTCTGGCAACACTGATCTTCGCCACCAAAGTAGAAAGCGTTGACGAATTCAAGGCCGAATGTAAGAGAGCAGAAAAGATGTTGAGAGAAAGTAGAAGCAGGCCGAAACACGTAAGCGAGATCGGACGGGAAGATGAAAATGGTGACGGAGTTCATCGCGAGGCAGTGGAAGCTCTAGCGCCGCGTCATAGTCCAAGCAGCGACAAGCAACGCGGAAACGGCGGGGCTGTGAAATACGACAAAAGATGGGTTAGCACTGGCAATACAAGTAAGAATCCGAACGAGCGGCACCACATGCAACCAGCAACGTCACGTGCAGGCCAGCCAAAACAAGAGGCAACAGCAGCAATAGTAACACCCCAGCACCATACCACCACACCAACACCAGCGATCGCAGTGAGGACAGCGCAGAGCATTGCCTTTTGCCAGTCACCATTCCATCTGATGATATGTTATGTGTGCGGTATGCCGGGAGATCCATTTCTCAGAAATCCAGCGGAAGGCACCAGAGAAAATCGATGCAGGTGTCCTTTCCACCACATGGTCTGTTTCGTATGCGGCAGGAATGAGAGCTACTGCGCTGTACCCGCATCGGAAAACACCAGGCTGGCGAGGCAAGCCGGGAACCCC
>NW_024000187.1:0-3082 GCF_014805625.2 Glossina fuscipes
TTTCTTTTCTTTTATTATTTTTCGCCTGATCACGCTTTTTTTATTAAATAAAATTTTGTTCTAAAAATTGAGAAAAAAAAAAAATTGATTTACGAAATTATAAATTTTGATATAAAAAATGTATATAGATATATATATATTTATATAGATTTTGTAAAAAATCTACAATTTTTTGATATGAATAAAATATAGAATAATTCATAATTTCGTAAGTGAACTTCTTTACCTCAAGTCAATTACGTAAAAGAGATTAAATGTTTAACTAATCGAAAAAGTAATCAAATCAACGAAAAATTACTTATTATTATACATACATACAATACATAGATGTATATAGATACGTATAAAGATAGATAGATCGATAGATATAAATAATGTATATGCATATATATATATATATATATGTATATATATATAATATAATGTATGTATATACATATATATATATATATTTATACATATATGTTATAGATAGATATGTAGGCACTTATATATACCAGGTATACCTATATATTATGTATAATCTATGTACATGTATATGTATATATCATTATATATAGTTGTAATATAAACCTAAAATGGAAATACCTGTGGGCACCTACCAATCTTTCAAATGCCGTGTATTCTTATATTATTATTGTATATCTCGTAACAGTGGATTATTGATCAATTTTAGAATCAACATATCCTTATGCACATTTTAATGCACACATTATTTGTATCTTAAGAGCATTGCGATGAATGTTTATTTTTTGTTTGTTTTAGTACTCAGCAGTTTCATCATAAGCTCCTACTTCCTATTGCCTTCTGCAACTAACTATGTAATCCAACCTGAGTGGCACTAAGCCCCCATAGTTAAGGGACCTTCCATTAATGGCTGGGTTAATAGAAAAATAAGAAACTGAAAGCATTGATTGCGGCGTGTATGCGAAACTATAACTTTCTTACTTGTTTTTTCGTTTGTTGCCGGTAAGAATCATTATTAACTAACCCATTGGGTTTTAAAAAACTGAGGAGTTTTGCAATTTGTTTTCAACTGAGGTCATTTGGATAAGGCTTTCATTTACTAAAGTTAATCGTTTTGTCCTAATAAACTTCAATTTCTCAATACTTTTTTGCTCTTGAGTTAACATTTCATTGATGTCTCTTCGATTTTCTATTTACTTTTCGTTTAGTTCAACACTGCACCAGTTTTTACAGCCTGCAAGGGTATCTCAAGTTCGTGCGGATGTATGCAACGCTCAGAAGAGTTTGAAAGAGACGCAACATGATTCAGAATCGCCTTCTTGCTTATCTGTCCGTCTGTCCGCCTTGTTTTCGTGTGTTCAATCTAAAAGTCGCAAAAATATTTTGTTGCTTTGGTCCAAGAACGAATGCTACTGAAAATGTTTCGGATCGGACCACATTTCTAAACACTCCCCATATAACATATTCTATTCGCGTTATAAATAACTGTTGGATACTCTTGGGTATTTAACGAGGTGTCATGTCCCCTTACAGCAAATTTACTACTTCCTGTTAAAATATTTCCTTTTATCTATGAAGATCAAAAATCATTGCTCGAGTTAAGCTTAATATTTCTTTAAGATTTTTATATTCATCATCTAGTTCTACTAAAGTTAAGTTGAAAGTTTCTCATTTCATTTTAAGGTTCTTTTCTGTTTATATTGAATATTCATCGCCTTGATACAATAGGGCTCACTCGGGGGTTCAGGTCTTCCCTTTGATTCTAACCTCTAAAAATTTTATGCTTAAGGCTTTAAAAATTAATATCAATGCAACTTAACCGTAAAATTATTTGTTAGAAAAATAACAAAAATTATTTATTAAGAAAAAAAAGTCATTAAGTACTTTACATAACATTTAAGGCATAGTCTATGCATAGCATAAATCTAAAAAATTTGGAGATGATAATGCTCGTTAGTTCTTAGACGAATGTGGCACCGAAAATCGATAATTTATCAGAGACAATCTGGCACCTATCACTAAGACTTTGGTCTGTTACGAATCATGACAGATTCGAAATATGAAAAAAGAAATGTTGAAAGCTAAATTTATAAATGTTGATGGCAAAGAAACACAAATCATTGTCGATTTTGCCTCATAGCATTAAGCCATATTTTTTATGGGCTTACACAAGTTGAAAACACTATTCACACAGGAACTTATTATTAATTTATATAAACATACAAAGCCATTTGATCCCTGAGCTTAGTCTTCTTGTACTTTACCTTGTAATAATTTCTCCTTCTTTCGAACTTCAATGCATAAAAATATTGTTTCGAAAACAAGAATTTTTTTTCCACGAGGAGATTTAAACAACATTCGGAAAATGCTCAACGCTATTCCCAGTTAAACTTCATTTCAGTAATTGACTCTGCTTTTATAATTTCTAGATTTCCCATAACTCGAATCATAAGACTTTCTAAAATTTTATTTAACGCAAAAATGATTTCATCCGCTGATCATATCATTGGCGGAGTATCAAGGTACACTTAAAAAACTCTTCTTATTCATATCCAAGGAAAACTTTTGTTTTTCGTTGCTGAGAGGCTACAGTATGTGATATCGGTTACTCTAAGCCGTTTGACCTCCATATCTCTTTGGTGAATTGGAGATATGTTTACTTAATGTGCCCAAAAGGTTAGATTTGTTTGGATGAAGAAGGCAGCCAGTGACAGGCTTATTTAAGACAACAAAAAGGTGACCTTAAAGCTATCTTCACAGAAGAGAGTTAACAAAATTGAAAAATTATAATGATCTGGAACTGAAAGCATTACATTTTCTGTGTATTTTACCAATCAATACAATTCTATAACAATCAATCTAAAAATGAATTCTTCTGCCCCCTCCAAGGGCCTTGCTTTCCACTAAAAAGTAGAACGAATTTATGTCACATTTCTCTAAGGATGGAACAGAGTAAGCTTTTCCACAAGACGTCAGTCTTTTTTTGTTTTCTTTCTCCAAGTATTGTCACTGAAGGATTTCTCAGTTTCCAAAACTTTTACGTTTCAAAAATATCGTAATTTATTTAGATGAAAGAAATAAATTCTTAAACCAAAGAGAGAAAAACAATTTTTTA
>NW_024000188.1:0-1320 GCF_014805625.2 Glossina fuscipes
CAGGGGTCTCCTTTCTTATAAACGAAATTATGTGTGTTCAGAATTTTTCTGATAGAATGGATGACAGATGGCTTACATTGTTCAATCGCGCAAAAAAGTCGCTTTTCTTTTATGATATGCATTTGAAACTCTGATACAACTAAATTATTCCTCATATATTTATTGACTCTTGATAAGCAAAGAGGATTTTGCAACTTACCTTGAAACTTACAATGCAAGGGTACGCATTTACATATACACAGGCATACATAAATATACATTTAGCTGGATTTTATTGTAACCATAACTTCTATGTTGACATCATCAACCACTCCAGCCATAAGAATTCTACATTGATAGTAAAACGCATATAATCGAGAAAAAAAACAAGTAAGAAGATTATGGCCGCACAGGGCTGACATTGCACCCCTACTTTACTTCACCTAGCACAGTTATTCATTGATTTTGATAATAATATACCAAGTTGTACACATAATTTCCAAGCAAAAGCATACCTTTTATAAGAGCCATACTTCATTGTCTACACTGAGCAAACTTAACTGGTTTGCCAAAAATTTTATTATCTTCCAGATTCCGTCTCAAAAACTAGAAATTAGACTTTCCCTTCATATGAGGGCTTGGTTTTCGAGATAACCCCTATATACGTTTACGTCTAAATAATAAACATACGTGGCCCAAATTTCCTAACCTTAATTTTTTTGTTAAATTGCTGCTATGGACCAATTTCTTCATAAAATATTAAATATAAAACATTTCTCTGAAGAGTTTACTATTCGTGAGAAATTTTATACGGAGCAGGGCCCATGAAATATACCACTGCAGTTCAAATCCAAGTTCCACCTAATTTCTATGTCAAATTACTGTCATAAAGAAATTTTCATAATAAAACATTAACAGTTAAGCAGTTATACCTGAGAATCCTTGTATTCGGTTGTATCCAAAATCTGGTCCAAGTCCGGTAAGGCTCATTTCTTTGTCAATTTATTATTGTAAACCAGTTTTCACCATGAAATATTGAAAATTGGATCTTTTATTACATACAGATTCAGTTTTCGTAGAAACGGTTATATAGCCATATGACATAGCCGAATCAAATTTTTCTTACCAATTTAGAATACGAAAGAATAACTACTCAGCGAGTTTTTCCGGAAGATTTTGAAAATTGCGACTTTTTTCTATATAACGAGTTTTCAAAATAAGGTTTTATATAGGACGTGGTCGAAAACGGGAATCGCTCTGAGCCACTTCCAGTGGTATTCTTTCGCGTTCGAAGCACGTCAGTATGCCAAATTTCATATATGGAAAATTACACAAATTTAT
>NW_024000189.1:0-1147 GCF_014805625.2 Glossina fuscipes
AGCAGCAATATTTCAGGATTCTAAATTAGTGTGAAATTCCAGATCGGATGGCACAATTTTCTGAACTCACTGTCATGTTGGTTATAGTGGTTCTGGTTGAACCACTGAAACTGCATCATTATATGATAAAAAGACTTACTGCTTAATACTTCTTAGTGGAAATTCGTTCATAATAATAATTTGGCATAAATATTAATCCCACAGCCTTTTTTGGATTTCCGCTTTAAACAAAGGTTCTAATGAAATATAAATCTTTATATGGAAAAATCCCTAATTCTTGATATTTTATGGTGAAAAATGCTTTGTAAAATTTATTTGAACATCATCGCGTACAAGGATTGTATCGAAAGTTCAAGTCCCTATATGCCAAAAAAAATTAATTTACAATTTACATTAAATTAATTTACAATTTAAGTCGAAAATTGGGCCACGTCGCAATGTACAATAAAATTTATCCGTAGGGAATATGGATCATATAAGTTGATTTACCGCACCTCATCAAATATATGGCGAGGAAGTCTACTTTGTGGTTTTTATGACAGAAGCAACTGAGAAATAAAATCTTTATCAAATAAATTAAGTTCGGTAAATCTGGATCACGTCAGTTGTCCATTCGAGTATTCTCCGATCCAAAGGCTTTCATAAAACACGTGTCTTCACATAAAAGTAAAGTATAATTTTTGGTGTATTATCACGAATATGAACGAATGCGCACGGTCAAGCGGTGTAGAGTACCTTATGTTCGGCCTTGTGCGGCTGTAATGTTCTTACTCGCTTTTAAAAAGGGACCTTTCGCAAACGTACTTTCGAAGAATCATTCAGTTGGAACATATATACGAATACAGTACATGTATGAATATACGCATCAATAAGTCTCTCAAATCATATAAAGTGTGTCTATCATTTTTTCCAATTTTATAACCGTCTTAGAGTCATTTTCTCAGCATCTATACTCTATGAAATTTTCTAAGCATTGTTCAAAAAACGAAATTAATTTTTTCTGTTTCTTTTGTGCTTGAATTTGATTTTCTTTCTTCTCATCCTCTTACATTACGCTTCAGGTCAAATTCTTTTCCTTTGTTAGTCTCTTCTTTATGTCGGAGAAATACAAGATAAATCGCAAGCTTTGCCAACTGTCTGTTTTAAG
>NW_024000190.1:0-1259 GCF_014805625.2 Glossina fuscipes
AACATCATATTGTATATATGAAGACTACATTAAATAAAATGTTAAACCCAAAATGCTATTAGCGACAAAAAAATTTGAAATACAACTCTTCCACGCCAATAACAGTTGTGACAGTCATTACAGTAATTCAATGGTTTTGGCTCGGGCGATTACTAGCAAAAGAAGAGTTTCTTCACAATTGAAACCCTTTTCTCATAAGCTAAAATCAACCGATTCAATCACCGATTTCAAGGGATTTAGAAAACATTTGCTATTTGTCTGAAATTGATTATTGAAAATATGAAACGTTGATGATCACTAGATTTTAAAATGTATTTTTAAAAAAATTTTCGTTTACAATTCTGCATGATAGAAAGAGTTAAATAAAAAGAAAGAATTGTTTGTAAAAGCCGCTGCGGATTCAGTTTGTTTTTAAGAAAACAAGCAGAACATTTTGTTATGTAGATTAAGAAAGCTCTTCATTGTCATACCCCACAATACCTATTTTCGGTATTTTAAAGTGGTGTGTATGTCTGGAATAACTACGAAGATTTGAAAAGGATTAATTTAAGGACTTCCGAACAACGTTATGTTAATAAGCGCATAAGCATGAATGTGGAAATAAAAAATACGAATATATCGAATAAAAGTGTATACTTAAACTAAACAACGTGTATTTTCGAAAAAAAAATTTGTGCTATTATTTACAAAAATTGTTGACATCATTATACGATTTTCGGATTTTATTTCAAATACCATACTCGCTTTGTTGAGAAGGAAAGAAGGTGGGAAGGAAAAAATAAATATATATATCACTGTACATGTTTTTAAAAAATGAAAACATTTTTTTCACACATAAAAAGAAACTTCTATAGACCGAAGGAAGTTTCGGACAAAAGTCAACGTTAATTATTATTGCATTTTATATATTAATGCTTAATTTGTAAAATCGATTAACTTCACTTTCAAAATCTTTTTAAAATTTTAATGTCAAAAAATTTGAATGACTTCTAACTTTATTCAAAATAAATTTCTCTAAGAATATAAGAATCTTTTAGCCATTGAGCAATAACATTGAATTGAAAGACGTTTTAGCAAAGCAATTGAAAACTAAATGCATAAAAAGTCTGTCGCTGACAAACTTTAATCTACTTTTGGTTTTTTGGAGTTATTCTATTTGGCAAATGAGGCTCTCGTATTATGGTAAAAGATATAAATAAAACGACTTGGCTTCTAGTCATTATAAAATGGAATATATCAGAAATCGAAAGGAAATCGTG
>NW_024000192.1:0-2310 GCF_014805625.2 Glossina fuscipes
ATATAAGTTAATTAAATAAATTTTTATTAATAATTAAATATTTTAAAATATAGTTTAAAATATTTGAAATTTTTATTTAATTGTTTACTAAATTTATTTAACTATATTTAATTTTATTAGTTATGTTTATATTTATTAATATAAATTATTATTATAAATTAGGATTTAAAAATTTTTATTTAATTTTGTTAATATAAAAATTATAAATAATTTAATTTTATTTTGTTTTATTATTATTATATTTATTATTATATAAATTATGTAAATTATAGTAAATTACTATGATTGAGGGGTATATTTATTTATTTATTAAATTTATAATAATTAATTTAATTGATGTGAGTTGATACTAATATTATTTCACAAAAAGGTAATATTAAATAATTTTGTTATAATTTATATTCTATAAATATTAAATTAAAATATTTAAGATTTTTATTTATTAAAATTTTATTTGAAATTAAATTAATTATAATAATTAATTTAATTTATAGAAAAGGATTTATTTTAATATGTTTATTAAACAGTAATGTTAAATATTTAAATAAAATCAGGAATTTTAAATTACTGATTTAATTTATAATTTAAGTATTATATAGATTAATTGAATAAATTTATTAATAGTTAAATATTTTAAAATAGTTTTTATTTATTTATTACTAAATTTATTTGACTATATTTTATTTTATTAATTATATATTTATTGTTAATAAAAATTAAAATATTATAAATCAGGAATTTTAAATTACTGATAAATTTTGTAATTTATAAAAAAATTAAAATATAAATAAATTAGTTTTATTTTATTATGTTTATTTATATAAATTATATTTATTATAGTAAGTACTGTAATTGAGGGAGTATAATTTATCTATATAAAATTTATAATAATTAATTTAATTGATGTGAGTTGATATATTATATATATATATTATATATATTTTATTGGTTGGAGCTGCGTTTACTTAACTTAAACTTTTAATCAAAAAAGTATCACGAATTCCTATATGTTTTCCGATAGGTTTTCATCCCATACCGCTTATGGCATAGCGTATATTAACTTGTGTATTTAACAGTCAAAAGATCAATTTTTATTACATCGCTCGACTCTGAATTATGATTCAATTTAAGTTTCTCCGTCTTATGACTGCATTTTCACTTTAAAGCTCGCAATTTTCAAGATAGTTTGAAGGAATGTCGACAAAATTTAATACACTGCTGCGTACAAGGCGAACTCTATAGGAAATGAATTGGATCTGACCATTTAATCATCCCTTTAAACGATAAATATATGTAATATTCAAATATCCTTAATAAACATCGCTGAGTAATAATGCTTCGGCATAGTATATCGATGTGAAAAATTTGGATTGCACAGCCAACGCTTTTTGGTCTCTATCCCATTGATCGAAATTTCGAGTTCAAGTTCAGGTAATATTTTGAAGACCCATATACTATATATCTATATACTATTGTATGTGAATTTTACAACAATAGTTTACTTGATCTCTTCTTAATGCCCGTTAATTCGCGTGATGATTAAAGTCTATTCTTGTTTCTGCAATTCGATCTGCGAAGCAACATTTGAGTTGATAAAATCAGTTCATACTTATATTACATACATGCTATACATTTGTGTTTAGCCTTTGCGGATTGAAATTGATCGAAACCGATATTATTTTAGTTAATCCCAAAAATGAAGTTTGAGAAATAAGACAACTATACTTCGAACTGAAGCCATGTCATTTAACTAATCAGCTTGATTGTCAATGAGAACGCTTAGATGTCCGTTTTATAATATCTAGTAAAAATTAGATTTCAAATTAAATATCTTATCGTTTTTTGTAGTAAATTTTCAATTTTTTTCAAAATTATTTCAGAGTCGTCTTGACCACAAAACATTCGTAACCAGATTATCTTGAAACATGATTTTTGAATTTTTTGCTCAGAATTTTACGCTAATCAACGCTCTGAAGCATCTAAAGCGCAATAACATACTTATTTGCTGTATGGCGGTGAGCGGAAAAGTCGAAAAGAAAACTTACGATTTTCATTTTTGCCAACTTCAAGTTGTACGGAATGTTTAGAAGGACATTTTGAAAGTGTGTGTACTTGCATGTATTTTGGCCAACTTGGACACTTATTGGTAAAAACGATAAAGGAATGCGATATAGCAGTGATTCAATCAACGATTAAATTCGATGATTTTGACCTTAATTTGACCTTCATCTGCATAAAGTAGCGGTTTTCCATATAGTATTATTCAGTTATTTGGTGTATACATACGCTAATCATGAAACATTCAAAATT
>NW_024000193.1:0-1695 GCF_014805625.2 Glossina fuscipes
GACGTTAACTTAGTATTAGAAGGAATATAAAGACAATGGAAAAAGTCATTATTGAGCTTTGGTTGTCATTGTTTTATCGTTTTTAGCTTTATACGTGTATTCAGTTATTAGCGTATCCTACGTACAAAGCATTCTTTCACAGCGTGTTATCCGAATCATTTTTTTTATAAATTGTGTTGGAAATAGTCCTGGGATGGCTGATCTTACCCTGCTCAAGAAGACTTGCTACAATATGTAGAAAACTTTTGACACTCAAAACAATAAATAGCAGTCTTTGAGAAGCATTCTATTCAATCTGCCAGAAATTTGATAGCGCTCTTTGTCTGAGATCCTTATCATTATCTTACTGTTTGCTCAGAATAAAAAAAATTATTAGAGCGTGGTAGCAAGCGACACTTTCAGTGCAGAATGGTTATAATCTCCCTATCAATATGCACACAGTAAAAAAAGCTTCAACATGCTGTAATGCCTATAAGCGATGCTAAATCAAAATGATATCAATTTGTGCAATTGACGTCATTAGACATCTACAGTAACAGTTTCATTCAGTTTTAGCAGCTGATAATACATTATACCTTGCTGATCCCACCATATTCACCGCAAAATGTAAACTGGTAAATGCAACTGTTAAATGTAATACTGTTATTTTTTGCAGAAAAAGTTAAAAACGACTAAGTTTAACTGTTGTATACAATGATACTTCGCATTAATTTATTATTTTCACCAGTACATGCCGATGATCAAAGCACATGCCCGCATCTGTCATATTAAGTTTGTGCGGACGGTTGTAACACCCATAAGGATTTGAGATAGACCCGCCTTTTATTAGATCGATCTAAGCCTGTCTGTCCGTCTGATGTTTGTCCATGTATAGTTGTGTTCAACCGATGGGTCAAAATTTTCGAGATAATGTCATGATATTTGGTACACTGACGTATTTTGGTCCAAGGGCGAACGCTATTGCCAATTGTTCAGGGCAGACCTATTTTCCTACCTCTCTCCCAAATTGTGCCATGTTTTAATAAAACGTTATATGGCAATCTAGTCTAATCTTTCAAATTTCGCCGTAATGATCATTTAATAATAGTATTTCATCATTCTAACCTTTTTCCTTTGTCATACGAATGTCTTACATAATCTGCAACATGTTATGCGTAAGGTAGGTCAAATTTCATTCAATTAGTTCCTTGTCGTTTGCTCTGATCGACTAGCACTATCTCAATTGAAGCAAGTTTTTCGTCATTGTTATCAACTCCACAATACAAATGTGAATTTTATTACTTTAAAACAACTTATACTGATTGATAAACATCATAGTACACTTAAATACATTTGTTGAATTTTTTGGAAATTTGGTCGACGTACATCAATGTTTATACAATGTGAATATCGCTTAAATTTATGATTTCGTCTCACACTTAAAAGAAATTTATTCGAGCTTCTACTACACCAAAAAGAACAGTGCAATGGACAAGAATGCAGCAAATTATCGGATGCTTGTTGCTTGAATAAAAGTCCAACAATGCCATATGTTTGTAATAGTCACGGCTTTTTTTGTTTTATCATAAAATTAAAAACCAATTCGTGAATAAGTGAACACATTAATAAATTCCTACAGTGGTCTACATTAAATCAAGTCCAGGCAACCGAAACAAGAACGGCTGCAGTAATCGACATCAAATCATGCAAAGCAAT
>NW_024000194.1:0-2280 GCF_014805625.2 Glossina fuscipes
TATATATTTTCTTTATAAGCATTGCCCAATTCAATTACCGCAAAAGGAAATCTGGCGGATTCTCCCGTTCCTTCCATGACATCCAATGAAATAAAATTTGACTTGATGCCAAGCATCACTTCGTGTAACGAAACCGTCTTACATTAAGGCAACTAAATGAATCTATCCCGCGACGAAATAGATTTATTTGTAACACAAGTTAAATTCGTCTTGACTCTGTGCTATTATCGTTATGTATATACTTCGCGTTGAAAAAAAAACAATTTCCCCGGGGAGGACCATTCAAAACTGTTTACTTTAAAAATTATTTTAACTGAGCAAAATCTGAAGAAAAATTGATCATTCACCGTAGGGGTGACTATCTACATGGATGCCTGTTAGCAATACAAATCCCACCCTTCCCTTTACTTGCGAGTCCCTATTACTAAGCATATGGTCTTAATTCTAGATTCTTTGTAAATACTTATGGAATTAAAGGCTTCCTCATCAGACAAACTTAGCAGGTTCGGTTGTTAAAAGGAGGACAGGCACATGGCTTTGAAAGGCGTTGGCATTTCCATTCCAAGTTGTAATTTGGAAATCTTAAGGGGATTAAAGCTAGTAAACCCTAACCTGGATGCTTTTTGTATACATTGAAATACTCGCAGCTAAGGAGCTGTACATATATATAGATATGTGTTGAAATTGGTTCACATTGGAGATGACAAAAATTGAAATAAAAGATTAGAACCGAAAATTGAAATTAGAAGCAAAAATTGAAATAAAAATTAGGATCAAAATGGGAATAAAAAAATCGAATCGACAATTGAAATAAAAATTAGAATCAAAAAAAAATCGAAATAAAAATTAGAATCAAAAATTGAAATAAAAAAATTGGGATCAACAATTGAAGCAGAAATTCAGAATAATAAAAAAAAAAAATGAGATAATAAAAAAAAAAATTTTAGAATCAACAATTGAAGTAAAAAGATTAGAATCAAAAATTGAAGTAAAAAAAGCAATAGAATCGAAAACTGAAATAAAAAAAATCAGAATCAAACATTGACATCAAACTTTCACTGTTCACTGTTTCTTGTGAACTGCTTGGTAACTTCAGACAGACAACTTAAAATGCTGGTATAGAGTAGTCTAGCCAATCAAGGAAAGGCACCTGTTATTATAAGTAATCGTTTAGGGGTGGAAGAAAAAAGTAAATGATTTTTAATTCTTTTTACGGTGTTTTCTCACATTCTCCACAGAGTCTCAGTATATACGAACGTTAACTTGTTACAATCGATAATAAAAACAAATACTCGGTATAGGAAATAATGCCTAAAAACGAGATTTATTTTTTTTCAAAACACTAAATTTTCTTTAATTAATTTCAACAATTGTTACAACCTTTGTACTGGGTCACGTTACGTTGGGCGCCACTTTGTCATGAATTTATGGCGACCAACGTTGATCATTAAAAGGAAATTTTTCCTTCTTCTTTTCTTCAATTAATTAATTTTTTTTGTTCTCTTTAAAACAAATTTTCTTTGACTAGTTTAAAAGTTGTCAGCTGGGTCACGTTACGTTGGGCGCCACTTTGTCATGAATTTACTGGCGACCAACGTTTATCAATAAGAAACAAATTTTTATAATAGATCGCGGTTTCCCTTTTCATCACAAATTGAAAAATCTTTTCACCGGGTTTTATTCCGTTGGGCGCCACTTTGTCATGAAATTATGGCGACCAACTTCGATCATTTAAAAACGAAAGAAAAAATTTTCTTTAATTAGAAAGCAAATTTCCTTTAATTAGAAAACAAATTTTATACACCTTGTAGTGTGTGGGCTTTGCGTTGGGCGCCACTTTGTCATGAAACTCTTTTTCTTTCCTCTCCGCGGAGGATTTAAATTTTTTTTTTTAGACAAAGGAAGAGAAAAAAAAACAATAGAAAAAAAAAATCAAACTAAAAGAAACGAAAAGGTCCGGTCGGTCTCCTGCTGTGCGTCTGTCACCAGTGAGTCAGTCGGTCACCGTCTAGCGTCGGCCCTACAAGGCCACCAGATGCACGCCCCTACACCTCAGCCACAGCGGTGGCAGCGCACGCTTAACCCCTCATGGGGAACAACAGAGTTAGGTATCTTAAAAGAAAAAGTAACATAACTTACAGTACAAGTATGGTGGTGGTGGTGATGGTGATCGTTCGCTTGATGAATATTACCACTTTCACTGTCGGCTGCGGCTATCACAATGCCCCCAATAAATTGTTGCCGTTGCTGTTGCTTCTGCCGTTCTACGGGTGAATCTCT
>NW_024000195.1:0-1339 GCF_014805625.2 Glossina fuscipes
ACCTCAAACGGCCAGGAAGGTTTTGCTAAGCATTTGGTGGGACTGGAAGTGGATTATTTATTATGAGTTGCTTCCATATGGCCAAACGCTAAATTCTGATCTCTACTGTCAACAACTGGACCGTTTGAAGATAGCGATTGACCAGAAACGGACAGAATTGGCCAACAGGAGAGGTGTCGTGTTCCACCAGGACAACGCTAGGCCCCACACATCTACAGTGACTCGCCAGAAACTTCGGGAGCTTGGTTGTGAAGTTTTAATGCACCCGCCATACAGTCCGGACTTAGCACCAAGCGATTATCATCTTTTTCTTGCATTGCAAAATTTCTTTAATGATAAAAAATTGGAATCTAGGGAGGATTGTGACATTCGACTACTACAGTTTTTTGCAAATAGAGACCAGTACTTCTATGAGACATGCATTTTGAAGTTACCTTTAAAATGGCAACAAATCATATAACAAAACGGTGCATATTTGACCCAAATCGGACAATCCGAAACATGTTAAATAAAGTCCTGAAGTTTATATAAAAATAATGGACTTCTTTTTCCCTAAACTATTATATATATTGTAAGGAAGCGTTTTTGCTTCCTTACGAAATACAAGTCCGTCCGCTCAAAAGTCCGCCCGCAATCCGCCACCAGCAAGTCCGATCTGCCCGCAGGCCGTTCTGTGAGCAATACACGGACAGCCCCCTCCAATATCAAAATCATAAAACACACACTAAGTATACCTATACCTTGTACAGATAAATGCTTAATATCACACACCTATACCGTATAAAGATAAAATCATAATATCACACACCTATACCGTGTAAAGTTAAAACCTTAGAAACACACACCAAGGGTAGTGTAAAAAGAAAAAGTATAAAATACCACAGAAGCACACCGCAGCACAGATTAGGAACCCCAGGGCACCAAAAGCTTAGATCCAAATTTCAAAATGTACTAGCGGAGTCAAGAACTCAATTAAAAGGGAAAAAGCTTAGATCCAAATTCCAAAATGCACTAGCGGAGTCAAGAACTCAATTAAAAGAAAAAAGCTTAGATCCAAATTTCAAATTGTAAGAGCGGAGTCAAGAACCCAAATAAAAGAAATCAATATGTTAAGAACACAAGTAGAATCTCAAAAGAACTCGAAGGTTAAACAAAACTCAAAGTACAAATACTAGTAGAATCTCAAGAACTCAAAGGCTAAATAAAACTCAAAGTATAAATGCAAGCAAAACCCCAACACGTTTAACATGCAAGAAGTAAGCTTGCATGCAAAACAAACCTCAGCAAGAGTCTCTACGTGTAAAAATGCGCAGAATGTGTAGCACCGTTAGGGTAAACA
>NW_024000196.1:0-1332 GCF_014805625.2 Glossina fuscipes
ATTTCTGCACTATGTCTTACTTCATTCAATTGTGTTTTCTGAAATCTATCGCGTTTTTCACAACAAAGTTTTCTTCAAAACTTGTGGCGGCTTTAAGTGTGTGAAATTTTCCGTAATAAAAACCTTGAAACTTATGAAATTATTTTTATTATTAATTCTGCACTGTGTGTTACTTCATTGAAATGTGTTTTCTGAAATCTATCCAGTTTTTGACAACATAGTTTTCCTTAAAACTTGTGGCGGCTTTTAATGTGTGAAATTTTCCGTAATAAAAACCTTGAAACTTATGAAATTATTTTTATTATTATTTCTGCACTGTGTGTTACTTCATTGAAATGTGTTTTCTGAAATCTATCCAGTTTTTGACAACATAGTTTTGTTCAAAACTTTTGGCGGCTTTTAGTGTGTGAAATTTCCCGTAATAAAAACCTGAAAACTTATGAAATTATTTTTATTATTATTTCTGCATTATGTCTTACTTCATTAGAACATATGTTTTCTGAAATCTGTCGCGGTTTTTGACAACAAAGTTACCTTCAAAACTTGTGGCGGCTTTAAGTGTGTGAAATTTCCCGTAATAAAAACCTGAAAACTTATGAAATTATTTTTATTATTATTTCTGCACTATGTCTTACTTAATTGAAACATATGTTTTTTGAAATCTATCCAGTTTTTGACAACATAGTTTTCTTCAAAACTTGTAGCTGCTTTAAGGGTCTGAAATTTCGCGTACTAGGATCCTGAAAATTTATGAAATAATTTTTATTATTATTTATGCATTTTGTCTTATTTCATGGACGCATATGTTTTCTGAATGCTACCGCGTTTCTGATAACAAAGTTTTGTTCAAAATTTGTATACCCTTCCAGATTTTGAAATTTCCCGTAATAAAAACCTGAAAACTTATGAAATTATTTTTATTATTATTTGTGCACTATATCTTATTTCATTAAAACTTATGTTTTCTGAAATCTATTGCGTTTTTGACTACAAAGTTTTCTTCGATACTTGTAGCTGTTTTAAGGGCCTGAAATTTCGCGTACTAAGATCCTGAAAACTAATGTATTATTTTTATTATTATTTATGCACTATGTCTTACTTCATTGAAACATATGTTTTCTGAAATCTATCGCGTTTTTCACACCAAAATTTTCTTTAAAACTTGTGGCGGTTTTTAGTGTGTGAAATTTTCCGTAATAAAAACCTTGAAACTTATGAAATTATTTTTATTATTATTTCTGCACTGTGTGTTACTTCATTGAAATGTGTTTTCTGAAATCTATCTAGTTTTTGACCACATAGTTTTCTTTAAAACTTGTGGCGGCTTTTAGT
>NW_024000197.1:0-1316 GCF_014805625.2 Glossina fuscipes
CTAAGATTTCTAGATCAATTTTGTAAAGATTTAAGACTTTTTCCTCTTTTGTTATATTCTTTTTTGTTATATTCTTTTTATTTTGTGTTTGTTGACGGAATCACTTTCCAAGTGGCCGCTTTCATTGAAATTTCATTTATTATTATTATTAGTATTATAAATTTAGCCAGAGAATAAATTCTAAGACTAAAGTCTTAAAAGCACTAGCATCTAGGGCTATCGGCTTTTATTAAAAACTCCACCGCACTTGAGGTTTGAACCCACGACTATTGAGTTGCTAGTCGAGACTCTTGCCTACTCGGCCACTCAGGTAGATGAAATTTGATTTATAAACATTGCTCTGCTTGCAGTACATTTTCAGTACTTATCAGTAAATTCACTTCTGATACGAAATATTTCACATTTAGTGGACAAACGTTACACAGATTATTCCTGAGCACAAAACTCACTTGAACGATTCATTTTATCAATTATACGTGGTTTATCGTCTTTATTTTGCGATCAAGCACAAATCCTAAATTTTTGACTTTTCGTCCCCACTGGATAGTATTTTGGGTTCTTTAACAGTTGTGGCTGCCAACGCTGCACTCACTATAATTTTAGTGGGGACGACCGGTCGTTATAAACCGACATTCATAACAGTGTGAACCAACGTAAACTTTAAAAGTCCGAAAAGTTAGGAAACTTTTTGTTGCTTCTTCAAGCTCTATAGAGAATGGTTTCAAAGACTAGTCCGCCAAGCAAGACTGTATCAAAGGCCGCGTTAGTATTAAATAACACCACCCCTGTTGATTTTTTTGGTGGGTTTAACAACAACAATCCGAACTTTATCTTTAGTCTTTTCCAAATGTCTCCAACACATATGACATTTCACACATTAAATCCGTACGATGACGCACAGATGTCCCCATAATTGGCAAATCCATATCTTAGCGTTGTTTTAGTCATCTTGGCCTCGTTTTACTAAACTAATAGAAAAATAGTTTGCAGAATCCCAAGGAACTGTGACACTTTCCATTTGAAGATGGATACCAACTAAAAATCACATGCACTTGTCAGTGTCATTGTACAAATTTACGTCATCTTACGAACTTATTAAATTATATGCTAAGTAAATTCGATTATATCTATTTCTAGATCGTTAGATTTCCTATACACGGCATAAAACGACACCCGTTTCGATTTTTAAAAAAAAACACTTGTCGATATTTCAAAAATTTTTTTCTAATCACATCTTCTATGAATTCTCTTTTCAATTTTTTTCATTTTTCAAATTTTTATTCATTTAACAATTGATTTTGAAAGCAGATTGCTGT
>NW_024000198.1:0-1285 GCF_014805625.2 Glossina fuscipes
AAACTTTTTTGTCAAAAGTGCGGAACAATTCAGAAAACATATGTGTCATTGAAAAAGTCGTAAAGCATAATTAATAATAAAAATAATGCATAAGTTTTCAAGTTTTTATTATGGGAAGTTTCAGACCCTTAAGGCGGCTACAAATGAGGAAACAATCTGTGTTGTCAAAAAATCGGTAAAATTCAGAAAACAAATTGTTTCAATGAATTAAGATTTAGTACATAAATAATAACAAAAATAATGCATAAGTTTTCAAATTTTTATTGTGGGAAATTTCAGACCCTTAAGTCGGCTACAAATGAGGAAACAATCTTTGTTGTCAAAAAATCGGTAGAATTTAGAAAACATGTTTCAATGAAATAAGATATAACGCATATATAATAATGAATATAATGCATAAGTTTTCACGATTTTATTCGGGAAATTTCAAGCCCTTTAGGCGGCTACAAATGAGGAAGAAATCTTTGTTGTCAAAATATCGGTAGATTTCAGAAAACATGTGTTAATGAAATAGGACATAACGCATATATAATAATGAAAATAATGCATAAGTTTTCAGGGTTTTATTACGGGAAATATTAGACTTTTAAAGCGGCTACAAATATCAAAGAAAACTTTTTTGTCAAAAACGCGGTACAGTTAAGAAAACACGTTTCAATGAAATAAGACATAACGCACATATAATAACAAAAATAATGCATAAGTTTTCACGGTTTTATTATGGGAAATTTCAAGCCCTTTAGGCGGCTACAAATGAGGAAGACATCTTTGTTGTCAATATATCGGTAGAAGTCAGAATCCATGTGTTAATAAATTAAAACATAACGCATATATAATAATGAAAATAATGCATAAGTTTTCACGGTTTTATTACAGGAAATATTAGACCCTTAAAGCGGCTACAAATATCAAAGAAAACTTTTTTGTCAAAAGTGCGGAACAATTCAGAAAACATATGTGTCATTGAAAAAGTCGTAAAGCATAATTAATAATAAAAAATAATGCATAAGTTTTCAAGTTTTTATTATGGGAAGTTTCAGACCCTTAAAGCGGCTACAAATGAAGAAACAATCTGTGTTGTGAAAAAATCGGTAGAATTCAGAAAACAAATGTTTCAATGAATTAAGATTTAGTACATAAATAATAATAAAAATAATGCATAAGTTTTCAAGTTTCTATTATGGGAAGTTTCAGACCCTTAAGGCGGCTACAAATGAGGAAACAATCTTTGTTGTCAAAAAATCGGTAGAATTCAGAAAACATGTTTCAATGACATAAGACATAG
>NW_024000199.1:0-1395 GCF_014805625.2 Glossina fuscipes
AGTTTTTCAAAGCGTTTACAACTGTTTAAGACTGTTTAAGACTGTTTTAGACTTTTTAAGACTTTTTAATAAGATTTTACCTGCTTTCGATCTGGAATTTCGCTATTTTTTCAAAGTGTTTACAACTGTTTACACCTGTTTAAGACTATTTAAAAAGATTTTACTTGCTTTCGATCTGGAATTTCGTTATTTTTTCAAAATGTTTACAACTGTTTACAACTGTTTAAAACTATTTAAGACTGTTTACAACCGTTTACAACTGTTTAAGACTGCTTAAGACTTTTTAAGACTTTTTAATAAGCTTTTACCTGCTTGCGGTCTGGAATTTCGCTAGTTTTTCAAAGTGTTTACAACTGTTTAGAACTGCTTAAGACTGTTTAAGACTGTTTAAGACTTTTTAAGACTTTTTAATAAGATTTTACCTGCTTTCGATCTGGAATTTCGCAATTTTTTCAAAGTGTTTACAACTGTTTACAACTGTTTAAGATTGTTTAAGAGTGTTTAAGACTGTTTAATAAGATTTTATATGCTTCGATCTGGAATTTCGCTAGTTTTTCAAAGCGTTTACAACCGTTTACAACTGTTTAAGACTGTTTAAGAGTGGTTAAGGCTGTTTAATAAGATTTTATATGCTTTCGATCTGGAATTTCGCTAGTTTTTCAAAGCGTTTACAACTGTTTACAACCGTTTACAACTGTTTAAGACTGTTTAAGAGTGTTTAAGGCTGTTTAATAAGATTTTATATGCTTTCGATCTAGAATTTCGCTAGTTTTTCAAAGCGTTTACAACAGTTTACAACCGTTTACAACTGTTTAAGACTGTTTAAGAGTGTTTAAGGCTGTTTAATAAGATTTTATATGCTTTCGATCTGGAATTTCGCTAGTTTTTCAAAGTGTTTAAAACTGTTTAAGACTGTTTAAAAAGATTTTATATGCCCTCGAAGTGGATTTTCGCTATTTTTTCAAAGTGTTTACAACTGTTTACACCTGTTTAAGACTGTTTAAAAAGATTTTATATGCTTGCGGTCTGGAATTTCGCTAGTTTTTCAAAGCGTTTACAACTGTTTAAGATTGTTTAAGAGTGTTTAAGACTTTTTATTAAGATTTTACCTGCTTTCGAATTGGAATTTCGCTATTTTTTCAAAGTGTTTACAACTGTTTACAACTGTTTAAGACTGTTTAAGAGTGGTTAAGGCTGTTTAATAAGATTTTATATGCTTTCGATCTGGAATTTCGCTAGTTTTTCAAAGCGTTTACAACTGTTTACAACTGTTTACAACTTTTTAAGACTGTTTAAAAGTTTTTAAGGCTGTTTAATAAGATTGTATATGCTTTCGATCTGGAATTTTGCTAGTTTTTCAAAGCGTTTACAACTGTTTACAACTGTTTACAACTG
>NW_024000200.1:0-1002 GCF_014805625.2 Glossina fuscipes
GTTAATATGCTTTGTATTTATAATATTAATATCAACAACAATAAGTATATTTAATTTTTATCAATTATATATTCAACTGTTCATTGTGGGTTAATGGGTTTTTCCATTTAGGTTTCGTTGTTTTTTCTTTTGATTTTATTCCCAAGTTGGTCTGTTTTAACTCAAACCACACAACGAAATGTTTGAAAGTATTTCTATTTTTATTAACTATAAATTTTTTGTTAACAATAATAAATAGATTTTAATTAATCAATTATATGTGTAAGTGTTCATTGTGTGTTAATGGTTTTTTTTTTTTTTTTCTCAGTATCACATGGGTTTACGTGTATTATTTGCACAGGCTCTCGCGATAAGCATCTCTAACTAACTTTATATGCGACAGCTGTACCCGTTCTATATGAAAAAAAAAAATAACGTTCTACATATGCTGTTCCTTGCTTCTCGATAATTTTCTTCCACAATAAGCGCGAACTGAGGCGAAAATGAGTCATTTAGTTATTTTAATTAAATCGAAAAATTATGCCAACACCTATGTGATATTAAGACCGTGTCAATCAACAAGCCCTTCATTATCAGTTCTTTTTTTTTCTTTTCAATAATTAAAATGGCCTCTTTTATAATGTTAATCAAAATTATTATATTTTGTTATAATTTTCGTTTGCTTTTAATTTTAACATTAACTTCTGGCAATATCCGGAAAAATATTTTACGCAAAATGTCCGAGAAATGTTGACACATGATTTTATATAAAATTAAATATTTTAGATGATTTCTTTAGATTCTTTGCTGTTTCTCGTTTTATCAATTAGACAAAAATTTCATGTCTTTAACACTACCAATGGATAAAAAAAACGAACAGAACCGCAC
The DNA here is from genome assembly GCF_014805625.2 of Glossina fuscipes. Taxonomy (NCBI): domain Eukaryota; kingdom Metazoa; phylum Arthropoda; class Insecta; order Diptera; family Glossinidae; genus Glossina; species Glossina fuscipes. The sequence continues at coordinate 868 of NW_024000200.1, forward strand.
TCAGCGAGTGCCTGACTCCGACTGACCTCAACTCAGAATTCTATCCTCTGACTTTAATTTTTGAAACGCAGACAGACTTCTCCATTTCACTTCATTTCCCTCTTCTTCTTCCTGTTGCTCTCTCTCTATACCGGC
>NW_024000201.1:0-2196 GCF_014805625.2 Glossina fuscipes
CGAATGCCCCTTGGAAAAAATTTGTATCAATTTCATGTTAAAACAAAGCATAGCATTCAATAATATGTCGGTTACTCGGAATGGAAGAAAGATTTTCCTTCTTTCTACTAAACATTATGCACCATCGAAAGAAACCACAGAGTCCTGGACAAATATTTTCTGGTATTCACGGCAGATAACGAATGGGATATATGAATACCATATCACATATTTGCATATAACACTGCACACCACGTAGAAACGCCACACCCATCTTTCGAAATTATGCATTGAAAACTCCATATGCCTAACGAGAAGTTATTAGATCAAAAACCGATATACAATCACACAATTACTTAAATAAAATAAAAATTAATCTAAAATATTCATAACAGAGAAAGTGGAAATTTCGTATTAAGAACAATGGAATTAAGCCAAAAGGATTTACAAGACGGATATACCAATAAATTAAACACCAAACTGGGAGACCCAGCTTTAATGGAAAAATATGATCGGAAAAGAGTAGGCAAGAGAAACTTATTTCTGTTGTCTTCTGAGAAGAGTGCAAATACTGACAAGACCAAGGAATCGTAGATACAGTATCACTCCGATGGTGATTTTTCATGTGACATAAGCCCGGAATTTTTATTTCAGATTTATTCACACTCTAATGCCAACTTAGTTAGACAAAAATTGTAATATTGTCACAAGTATTCATAGGGAGTCTCCACTAGACTCCCACAGTAAATTTTATGTCGAAGGTTCACACACAATCGCCGTTGCGCTGATCAACACAATAAAACAGATATCAATAGACTGCGGCACTTCAAGGCTTTTTAAGCCAATTATTGTCTTCTTTTAAATACATTAAAACAAAACCATTCTTACGTACATGATGATGTTGAATAGTTTTTGTTTGCTCTTCTATGGTTTGTTTTATTTGGTAAAAATGTACAAACTTAAATTCGACTAGTTAACAACAACTTTTTAAACAATTGACATTGAACAAATAACTTTTTAAAATAAAATTGAGTCGCAGAACTTTTAATAATTCGTAGCCCTTTTTGCCATTCGCAATTAGTTGCAAAATCACTTTATTTAAATAAATTTTTTCATAAAATTTTTAAAATATATAATTAAACAATTTTATAGAACAGAAAATTCATTAACTCACTGATACGCTTGACCCTCCGCAATATTCGCTTGTTTATTTTGTCAACGTTTACTTAAACGCAGCATATAAACATCTTTCTTCTAAAACATTGTTTACATTTCATACTAAGGTAAACACATTATATGTTTTTCTCTTGGTTTTCACGAATGCACAAAAACTTTTCAGGTTCCTTCTAAAGTTAATTCTCATTTGTGAGAAAAGTAGCACGTAGTGTTCAATACTATGAGTTTGTTTTTCTGGAGTAGGATGATACATGGGAATATGTGTGTATGGACAGTATTTTTGAATACCAACTTAGCAAGTTCGAATCTGAACTGAGCGCACTTCACTATGCTCTTCTTAATACTGCAAAGACCTCTAGAATCTTTTTCATGCCTTTATAAAATTATTTTGAAGTTGCTTTTGATGAGAACTGATTCGGTACTCAATTACAACTTCCTGCAAGACAATTTTGTCTTGAAAAGATGAATTAAGATATCTGCAGCTTTAGAAATATTTATTACAAGAGTATACCTGCCATAACGCGGTCAATATTAATCACTTCTACAGAAGATAATAACTTTCACTATCGTTAGCAGAGAAGCTCATTTTGGTTATTTAAAGATATTTCGTTTTTAGCACTTGGAGACTGTTACATTCCTCGTCATTTTGTGTATTAATTTACTTCGCCTCCTAACTTTCTTCATTTTACATAGCAAGACTTCATTTAACCATTAACTTAAACCCTTGTCTTCGGGGTATTGCCTTCACGGAATGAAACAACATATATACTGCGAGGGCTATTTTTGCCAAAACCTGGTGCTTGGGTAGCTAAACGGCTCCAGGTTTCTTTTCACAAGAAATTTCTTCAAAGTATTCTTTTCTTAGAAAAATATATTTCAGGATTTCTTCTTTTACACTTACAATTTTCCTTTTCTGTATGAAAGATAAGTCTTTTTTTCTTTATCTAAAGGCCTAGCACCACCATTATTGTAACCGCGCCAACCGGGACAACACGGCAACTTCCACTCTGGCTCCAACTCATCTCTCACTTACTTTACTCT
>NW_024000202.1:0-1081 GCF_014805625.2 Glossina fuscipes
CTGTAGTATTTGTATCAAAATGGAAAAAATTGGCCACGCTAACCCAACGTTGTATAGTATAGAAATTTAAATTTTTTGAATACCTATATAAAATTCTTGGGCAGTTTCAAATTTGGAAAGCACTTAAGCATATCCATTTGTTCGTCTGCGCAACTGTGTAACATCGGTGGCAAACATACTTCCGTTGACGAAAATGAATACATAGTCTACAAATTTGCAAAAGAATTTGAAAATTACCTAAACTTTTCAAAGGACGTGCCCACACGCCTGTCCGACAAAAACTTCTCTTTTGAAAATAGACAAATTAATATTACATAGGATAAAAATTGAGTTGTTTTACTTTTCCTGTTCATTTTATGAAAACAATGACGGGTACAAAAGATTCGGACACGACTATAATATAATTGTCTTACCAGTTACGGATTGTGAATGTGTCCGTAAGTAAATCGACGTCATCGACAACTTAAATAAAAACCTACATTAATATTTACTGTTCAACGTAAATATATTAGTACGGTGTTCACGGTTCGCGGTCAATTAGCATAGACGGCGGATTTGAAATGCAAATATAAATGAAGAGCTTACGAATGTGTTTAAATTCAGTTTGAAAGTTTTGAAGTAGTAAAATATTCTATGGGCTCATAATTCGGAAGTGAACTTTTTGTGCAAATTATATCGGGTTTTGTTTTTTTTTTTTTCCTGCATCTCGTAAATAAGTAAATCCCAAGTCAAACTTTCGCGAGAGAGAATTGAAAGCTTTTGAAACTGTATATGAAAAATTTAATACGTATTCGCATGTTCTCGTGAAGAAATATTGCGTATATTGTGAATATTATTATTTCCACTTACAATAAAGTACACCACTATGATGGCATATTGGTTTTACGAAAAAAGAGTAAAGGGTTATCGAATAAAATACTACCTATTTATTATTATGATAAATTTATTCAGCGAATAAATTCTAAAACTACAGTCGTGCAACGGCTAGCATCTGAGACTATCAGTTTTTATATGTTTTGTTTACACATGAAATGTATTATTATTAATAATTATTAAAAAGTATTGAAAACGTGGAAACACA
>NW_024000203.1:0-5299 GCF_014805625.2 Glossina fuscipes
TGAAGTTCATATAAAAATAATGGACTTCTTTTTCCCCAAACTAATATTAACAAAGAATTTCTATAATAAAAATACTTCTCTGGCGCCGATTTTGATTTTTATTCCACTTGTGGTTTTGCAGCCTTTCACCCGCTATCTGATGTAGCGGCTGCAAGTTTACCTGTTGAACCCCCAACCTTAGCTAGCAGGGGGTATGGATTCATCTGACGCTACGGTTTTCGATTCAGTGCAGGTGGCAAACATACATGTGATAGCGAATGTGGCGCACTTTTAAACTCAAATACAATATCTGATGAAACGCGCTAGGCTTGATGTGGTAAGAGCTCTTACATCCACAGCGGTATTTGCATCTACACTGATCAATCTAAATCAATAGCTAATTGCAGCTTTCAAATGAGAGCGAGGAGCTTATGGTAATTCCCTCATGTAAATCAGTTTTTATGTCTCAACTCGCCACGAATACGTCAATTGATGCGATGATGAATTACATTTGTCGCTCAAATTCGACACTTAGAGGATAGGCATATGTAAATATAATGCCGCACAGGCATTGGACATTTGGTTACTCAAATTTCCATATTCAACAGGTCAGCATATGGGTTAAATAGTTCATTCCTAGGAAAAAAAAAAAAAAATTACATTTTGATTCGGCATCAAAAAACTCCAAAAAGTTCAATCCCCTAAATTGGGTGCAATTTACCAAAATAGAAGGATTCTTACGACTAAACGGCGCAATTCGCATATTAACACTGCGGGCTATGAGTTTCAAGTTATTGTGTTCATTGGAAGCTTACTATCAGGAATATCACGTATTTAGATGTGATAGATCCAATAGCATTGATTGTCTTGAGTGCCGTACGTGCCACAAATTCCGCAAAGTTTGTCTTTCATTCGATAGCGTTCGTTCGAAATGATCTTTATATTACCTGTTCTCATATTGCTACTGCGTACTATTAGTTCGCCTACTCTCAGCGCGCCACTCTTCAGACTCGTCAGACATTTTCGACTTTACGGGACCGAATGAAGTTTTGGTCATTCGGTGAGACTTTACTATGCCGAATATATATTTCATATGCCTTGACAGGATATTGGGTTTTATGATCCGCTTTATACGTCTCTATATATTCTTCGGGGATATATGTAACTTGGGCTTAATGCAACTGAATAGGGTTTACAATTCAAATAATGAATTATTGAATAATTCAGGGTTTGCCAATATGATAGATCTACCGATAACTCGAATTAGTCCCTTCGCCCAGACGGAAGACGGTTCTCATCCAACGATTTGCATTTCTTTGGATATTGCGTTGTGTAAACAGAGGCACCATACGACAAGAACACCATTTTTTAAAACCATTTGCACTCATTTAAGAATAGTAAGCTGATCTCCTTCTACAACTGACCTTGATTGCCTTTTGAACTTCCTTTATGACACAACGAATGCAATTTTTCCGCACGGTGTGCCTTTAAAACTGATTGAGAGTACGTATAGATATTCTCTAGGGTAGGCGAAAGAACTCCCAGATATTAGAATTTATGAGAATAGGATCTTAAAAAAGTTTAAAAAGGGATGCCTATTGCCCTATTGTCTTTGCTTCTCACGTGGTCGTTAAAGAAAGACTCTTAGCTGTCAATAGGAAGTATTATTCATATTATTTGCGAAAAAGCAAGTTTGACCTTGAAAGGGAATCTTAAAAGTTTTTACAGTTTTGCGAATTTAAAACGAGCAGTTTGTGGGTGACTTTCGCATATTATTCCATCTTGACGATGTAGAAGCATCTTGACGATGAGCGTTTCCCAGCACTCTCAATTATAAGCTAGAGATTTCGCTGGAGTTCTCTCTTCTCTTTTAATGATCTGATCGTGACATTTGATGGCAAGACGGAAATTGGTGTTGTGTAAGGCTAGATCACAACTTGGTCTTATTATAATGCGGCCGAAGGTTTCTGATAATCAGGATGTAACAAAAGTTCTCTGTACGTCGTTGGACGGGGATTAGGTCGGCTATCCCAATACAGGGCTCATTATGAACTCTTCTTTTTTGTTCTGCGAGCTATGTAAACAATTTAAGGATAATTTTAGATTCCATTTGTCATAGACGAATCTCTAACACTCACGACAGCAACCATTACGCTATTGTCGAGAATATTTGCATGACTCTATTCTGTACTTTTTGTTTCATTTGTTAAACGTATTGTAAGCGGGCATTACGATGGAAGATCCATTAATAAGCTTTTCATTATATTGATTACTAGACCAACTTTATTATTAAGTTCTAATCAGGAGAATTAATATTGTATGTATGTATTTTTTTTCTTGTTTCCTTGTTGTCAACATTATTATTGATCAATTATCGAGTTAAGTATCTAGACCTCTTTAATCCATTCTCTGTGGATAGTTAGTATTTATCAGCTTGGCATGACCCGCCTAGATTGTACTTCGTTTCCTAGCTAATATGTTATGTATACAAAATAATACATAAACGAACATATAACATAACACATAACACATAACAAAATTTTGAGGGCGCCTTTCTCGCGCGATTTTTCGAGACCACATCTAAAATAATTCTATCAATTCTTCGTTTTTCTTAGTGGAATTAGTGGAATTTTTTATAGTACTTTTAAAATAGTGAAAATAGTAAAGAAAAGCACAGAAGAAATTTCATTTACTTTATTTGAAAAATTATTGGTTTGCCTAGGTCTGCCTTTTTCAGATCGAAAATTGACAAAAATCGAACAATTTACCTCAAATACTCGCAAATCAGACAAAAGTCAATATATTCTCAAAATCCTCTGCCACGTTCTCTCGCCATAGACTTGTAAAGTAAGTGGTTACTTTCTTTTATATTCAAACTCAATGAGTTTGGTGTTGCCACTTTTTTTATATATTTTAAAATTAATTCTTTTTAGTAACTAGAAAACTTCCTCGAATAATACAACTTTATTATTTTTTCGTTAATTCAAAAAATTTGCAAAAAAAAAATACTTTCAAGCTCGTAGAGTAGTGCAACACACCCATTAATTAATCAGCATGACTAACGGACTAACTATGCCTAAGTTTGTTGAAATCACGTTTCCGATATCTAAACTCAAAGAGACAAATTTTGTCTTTACATTTTTATCAGCTTAAGTTTAAAGAAGCAGTTAAACGAAAAAAAATCGATAATTTTTTTCTTCTTTTCGGATTAGAATCTTAAAGCATCATTTAGAGCTACACTGATATTACATCGAACATGTTGTCCTTTACGTTTATGGCGCTCAAATTACAAATGCATATATAAACATAAACGAACTTTGCAATTTAACCCGATTACCGGTAAAAGTGTTCAAGTTAAGGTGTGCGATCTAAAAAAACGTTAGGTCTGACGACAGCATTAAATATAATTAATTTGAAATATGATAAATATATAGAGTTTCTGAGAGCTCAACTTCTTTTTGTTTTGTTTTTTGTTTATTATTATTATTATTTTAATTTTAGACTAATGAATTGAATTCTTAGACTAAAAAAAGAGACATTGAGCACTAGCAACATGTTTTTTGTTTATTTAATGTATTTTACTAAAATACTGTAGGCTGGTATTTTTTATAAACCAAATAAAATCAAAAGCCTTTCATAATCAGAGCCATCTGATTTTCATTTTATGTACTTATACATGGAAACTTAATAAGCTAAACTGTTGCATATATACAAAGTTCTTGTAACAGTTTCATGTATTTTAAAAGTAAGAACTTTCGATTTGAGTTGGACCTTTCGAACAGAGTTTGACCTTTGTTTTCTGTTAAGTTGGACAAAATTCTTTTTGACGCTATCTTAGAATTTATTTTCTGGCTAAATTTATAATAACAATAATAATAATTTTACAAGTTAGCCTAGAAGTAGACCGCCATAATTTTTTTTTTTATTATCAAATTAAACAAAACAGTAGCTAAATTTTCTGCTATTTTACAGAACGAACGTAATACTCTATGCTATTTACAGAGCGAACTTAATAGTGTATGCTATTTACAGAGCGAACATAATACTCTATGCTAATTTGCAAAGCCGTCGACAAAAGTCCACAATTTGTTCCAAATTCTCTGTTAATCAATAAAAAACATCTGTTGAAATTTTATACAAACAAATAAAAAACATCTGTTGAAATTTTATACAAACAAACAAACAATTTGGCAATTTAACAACAAAAACAACAGTAGTAGTGAATAAGTAGTGAATAAAGCATATAAATAAATAAAATAAAGTGAAAATAAAGTGAAAATAAATAAACTGTTTATAAAATCCGTTTATAAAATTGCGGTTTTTCTTTACTTTTTTAACTTTAAATTAATTTACATTAATTTACACCTAAAGGTAGGCAAGCAAAGCGAACGTTAAATTCGCTGCTAATTTACAGAGCGAACGTAATACTCTATGCTAATTTGCAAACCCGTCGGCAAAAGTCCCCCAATTTTATATTTTTTATTACTTGGCAACGGTATCTGTCTAAACTAGAAAACTAGTTATGACAACGGAGCGTTAGCAACGCATACATAGAATTGATTGTGTCAGGATTACTTTTTGAATATTTAATAGACTGAATGGTGTTACCATTTAAGTTGTTAGTTGAGCATTTAACCATTTAACAAGGAGTTTAACGAGGGCTTTGTTTAATTTGATAATAAAAAGCTATGGCGGTCTACTTTGAGGCTAACTTATAAAATTAAATAAGTTTAGTTCGCATATATTCCAAAACATCTAGAGGAGATGAATGAGATAAAAATGAGAAAAACGATTTTTAAAGAAAGACTAGTTAGCCAATTTTGACAATTTATCAATATGACACGAAAAATTGACGGCTTTGCATATAAAAATCTGTGTTTTGCCGACGGCTTTGTGCGATTTTGGTCTGTTATTTCACAGAATTGAACCCCTTTTGTCGGTAAACTTGGACATTTAACATAACTGATTGGCGTTGCCATTTAAGTTGTTAAGTTGGGCTTTTAACCATTTATTTATTATAAGCGACTCTGTGCTTTGCCTTTCAACAGGGAATTTAGCGAGGACCTTGTTTAAAAATTATCACGGTTTAATTCTACGCTAACTTGTAAAATTATTATTATTATTGTTATTATTATAAATTTAGCCAGAGAATAAATTTTTTTCTCTTAAAGCGCTAGCAAAAAAAAAAACTCTACCGCACTTGAGATTTGAACCCACGACATTGAGTTGATAACTTGTAAAATTAAATAAGTTCGCGTATTTTCCAAAACATTATATTAGTTTGGGGAAAAAGAAGTCCATTATTTTTATATGAACTTCA
>NW_024000204.1:0-8233 GCF_014805625.2 Glossina fuscipes
ATTTCTTTTTCCCCAAACTAATATAAACTAGATCCTTGCAATTATGTTACAGCACCATCTCTTTCTTGGGATGCCATGCTGAAATATACTAAAGTTGAAATGGAACTAATTGTGGATCCTGAAATTCATACGTATTCGAGGAGGTATTACTTAGTGCACCCAAAGGTTGTCCGAGTCGAATAATAAGTTTAATGAAAATTATGATGAAAGCAAGTCTGAAATTATTTTGTCTATATGGATGCAAACAATTTGTATGGATGGGCCGTGTCTCAAAAACTTGCATATACAAGCTTCCAATTTTTAAGCGAAAGTGAGGTAAAAGATTTTGATATTTACTCCATTGATATCGAGGGAAGTAGTGGTTACATTTTGCAAGTTGACCTAAATTATCTGTGTGATATTCATGATCGACATGATTGCCTACCTTTCTGTGCAGACAGTAAAATTCCTCCTACTGGCAAGTATAAAAAACTCATAGCAGATTTAACTCATAAAATGAATTATAAGATTCATTTAAAAAATCTTCTCCTCTGCTTGCAACACGGGTTGCAATTAAAATGCATTCACAGAATACTAAAATTTACTCAAAGGGCTTGGTTAGAGCCCTACATTAGTTTAAACACCAATAGAAGAAAAGTTGCCAACAATGAGTTTGAGAAGAACTTCTATAAGCTAATGAATAATGCTGTGTATGGGAAAACCATGGAAAATGTTGAAAATCGCCGAGTCGTTCGCTTAGTAAATAGTTATGAAAACAGAAGGAATTCTGAAGGATATAGAGCTCTCATAGCCAAACCTAACTTCAAGGGCATCGAAATATTCGATAGTAGGTTATATGGAGTTGAGCTAAGTAAATTGGAAATTATTCACGATAAACCGATATATGTGGGGGTAACTGTGTTAGAGCTCTCTAAGTGGTTGATGTATGATTTTTATTATAACTTTTTACTTAACCAGAGTGAAACAATAAAGATTATATAAATGGATACAGATTCATTTATATTAGCGTCTGATGGTAATATATATGACATTATTAAAAATAATCCTAATAAGTTTGACACGTCAGATTATCTACCCGGCAATATACATAATATAATTCCTAATAACAAAAAAGTATTAGGTCTGATGAAAGACGAGAATGCCGGGAGAATCATCAAATAGACACTCTTTTTATGGTGAACAGAGAATTATAAGAAGCAGATCTCACAGATTGTATACAGAGATCTGCAAAAAAATAGCCTTAGATTATTTAGATGATAAGCGGTGTGTTTTAGACGATAAAATTTCCATACTAGCGTGGGGAAATTATAAAATAGGTAATCAAATAATAAATAACGATGTATAAATACTAGGTATATATGAATAAATGTAAAATAATTATAAAGTAAATAATACAAATATATAAATGAAATGTAATTACTATGTATGCAAGAATAAATGTAAAAATTAATACGCAATGCAATTTTTTTGGATTTCCATTTTTATTTAGATTTTAATAATAATAATAATACTAATAATAGGAAACATTTTCGGTTGGTCTTCTACATATTTTGTCGAAGTAATTGAGTTTTATTAATCCATGAATTATGAGTTTGATCAAACCCTAGCCACTTCACAAAAAATTTGTTTCCCTGTGTCTTCAACATTTTTTCCACTAAATAGCCATTTTCGTCACAAACTTTTTGCATTTCCTATTCATAAAATGATCCTAATATTTCATTTTCCTTATAGTCCTTTAGAATGTAAGTAACAGGATTCGTAATTTTTATTCTACTGATCTGAAATATTTCGGTGGTCCAGTTTGGTTCATAGCCTTTAAAAAATACTCCTTTAAATTTGCTAATTCTAACATAATCCCCAACTTTAAACTTTGGTCTTGGAAATGTTTTAGGGAAATTATATGCAGTTTGTAATATCTGCTTCTCGTTGTGTTTATTGACTTCATTTGGTTTCATTTTTATTATTCTGTGATATGTATTATTGTATTCGGCTAGTAATGTTTGCAGGTTGTTTATCCATTTGTAATTACCATTCATACTAAACATTTTCCGCATTTAGTTTTTTAATGTTCTATTAAATCTTTCACATATGGAGGCTTTCATATGAGTATATGTGTGATAATGATTAATTTGATAATGTTTCATCAAACTTTAAAATCTTTATTGAAAAATTCCTTTCCCTTATCTGTTTGAATATTTCTCGGAGATGTATTTCTTCTTTCCAATACCTGTTTCATTGCTTTAACTATGTCTGAAGAACTTTTAGATTTTACTGGTTCCGCGAAAGCATATTTGGAAAATACATCAATTCCAACCAAAGGGTATTTATATCCATTGTTTAGTTTATGAAATGGAATTAACTCAACTAAATCTATTTGCCATGTATCATTAATTCCTTTTTGAATGAATCGCCCTCGAACAAAATTTTTTCTGACTGGTTTGTGAATCTCATTAACAACCTGAATTTTACTCATTTTTTACACATTTATTTTTTTATCATTCTCAAATGTAGCTTATGAATCTTAATATCCTGCCTAATCTTGATTGACATCTTCCGAGAAAATTCACAACATAATCTTAACAAATCAATCTCAATATCAGGGTCGATGGATATGGAAATATCATCCAATTGAACATCAGTCTTTTTTAATTTCACGCACTTTGGTAAAAAATGTTTGTAATAAAGGAACGCGATTTGCTTTTGTAATATAGTATTCCAGCATAGGAATGTTGATAAAAAAATTCCAACGCGAACTATTAATTAATCTCCACGTTTCAGCATCAAGTTTTATTCTATGGCCTTTTTGGTTTATATTTAAAATTACACCTAATGTTGTCTAGAGTTGGATGATCTAGAATGCTCTCAGGTTCTATAAAAAAATATTTGATCCAATCTTAGTTGTATGTATTCCTTGTAGGCCATTAAATGAATCCATTGATCCATTGGTGAAACCAACACATTTATTATCTTGCAGCCATAAAATTGGTTTAAAGTTTCTTGAGGGTGAAAAACCACATTTGATTTTAGTTTTTAAACCGACGAAATATTCCAAACCAAATATTAATTGATGGTCTTGATTTCCTTTTGGTAAACGCGGAGTTTTCTGAGCACTTAGCGATATGTGATCCATTTATTGAGACGACACAACTAGTACTGAAAGTGATATGAAATTTTTTAAAATATAAACTCAAAGATTATATAAAATCAGCTCAGTATTTATCAGTAACTCATCAAACCATGTCCAGCGTAACTAAAAGTACGTTCGCTCTTATCGATTTCCAGTATTGTCATGGAAATCAGAAACAAATTTTTATTAAAGAGCTAGCATATATGAGTGCAAGTTCTGTTGTAGCTAACTACTTTTTATTTAGACCACCGTTCGGTGAAAAGGAATTAAATGAGAAAACTAAGGAGAAAACTAATGATTTAAAATGGTGGGATGGTGCTATAGACTATACCTGCTTAGGTGACATACTATCTCCCTTGAAGAATTATGAGTACGTTTTAGTCGTGGGAAGAGAAAAACAAGAATTTCTTAAAAAATATTTAAAATCTAAAGTGATATTCGTGGACATTCAAACATCTTTGAGAGAACTACCTAATTATTTTACCCATTGCCCACATCATCGAAATGATTTTAAATTTAGATGTGCTCTTAACAATTTATATAAACTTTTTATCTATCTTGAAAAAAACTCAAACGCCATTGGATTAAGATTAAATAAATAAATATTTATAAAATGACGAATTCTATGAAGTTCTAGTTTATTCTCTGGTTTATAATTAACAAGACAACATGTTTTATCAGTTTTACCATCCATTTAATATGCTTATTAGTGGACCATCAGGATCAGGCAAAACAACATTTTTGAAAAATCTTATTCACAATAAGGATTTCTTGATTAATGTGAAAATTGATCGAATAATTTGGTGTTATGGTGAAGGAAATGCGAAACCTGATATAAATAATGTTGCGCATATTGAATATAACAGTGGAATACCAGAAAACTTGGAAAATGTTCTCAACGAACCAACTATCGTCTTACTCGATGACTTAATGATGGGAGATTTCAGCAAAACGGTTTGTGAACTTTTCACAAAGGGATCACACAAAACATATTTCAAAAATCGTCGCACACAAGAGATATTTCATTGAATTCAAAATATATAGTTGTGTTTAAAAATCCTAGAGATATCCTACAGTTTCAACATTTAGCAAGGCAAATTTTTATCCAGAAAATTCATCTGAACTTATGGGAATATATGAAGAGGTGACTAGCAAACCTCACGGTTATTTATTGATCGACCTTACACAAAGCGTAAATGATTTATTAAGGTACAGAACGAACATATTTAATCCGAATTTTTGCAATTGCTTCTGTGACACCGGAGAAAATGGCCTTAAAAAAAGAGTTTAAAGCGACTAAAGAACCACAAACATATGCTGTATGTCCTCAAAACTAATAATAGAAAATTAAGAAAAGCTATACTCAACTGTGCTGATGATGAATTATTTAAAACTTTGACTGAGATTATTTTTAACACAATAGCTGGAAACACTAAACTAAAAAATAAAGATTTGAAGGTTTTAAAAAAGTATAAAAAAGAACTTACGTTCATCTCGAAACCAAACGCGTCCATAAAGTCTAAAAGAAAGGTTCTTGTGCAGAAAGGTGGTGGCTTCTTACCTATAATCATAGCATCATTACTAAGCGGATTTATTGGAAAATTGTTAGATAATGTTCAACAAATTTAAGCCGAAGCTAAATAAAGTAATCTTGTTGTACCCAAGTGCATACGACGCGATGATGGACGACAAACATTCAGCGGAATTTATTAATAGAAAGCTGTTACCATATTTCAACAATGTCTCCCTTTCAGAATATAACAAATGGATCACAATTAAACAAGAATTAAATGCTTATATTAGAAGGAAATTAAAACCAATTAAGCAAAACTTTGGCCATATACCCGAAATGGCGCTTTCTAAAAATGATATAGAAGACGGGAAAGTTAACATTGAAATATCTGAAATCCTCCTCCAAAACATGAGCAATGACGGCATATTCCAAAATAGTAGCGAAAAATTGCAAAGTGACTTAGATGATGGCATCTCAAAAGATGAATTTATGACGCCTGAAAAATTCTTAAATAGAAATAAAGAAGCAACACCACACCAAGTAAGCAGACAACCTACAAAACCTAATATAAAATCGAGAATTCCAAAACGCATTTCTCCATATAACACTCGGCATAGAAGCCAACTTAAAACTAAGAATGATTTAATTAAAAATGGCCTTTCTACAGATGCTATCATTTCAGACGGAAAACGAAAATTGGGGCAGAAATCTTCAGTTCAGAAGGGCGAAAATAGTTTTAAGTGGGTTGCTTTATAAAAATGTACATTTGAACTAACATTAAACAAAAACTATTACAATCGTGTTTTGAGTTCATTTATCTAACGCCTTTTAAACTATGAACTACATGGAGGATTTTTATGTAACCTTATTAAGCAACAATTCAGTTGTCGTTTACGAAAAGAATACTTTGTCCTCATTTACAAATATTGTAAATCTTCCTACTATTACAAATGATCAGTGGGAAGTTGGAATAACCGAACTGTTTTTAAATAATGCTAACATTGAAAGTGATACACCTCAAGAACAAACGCAGGAATATTCACCATTACTTATTTATACTGACATAATAAAATCTCGTTGCGTTGGAGATAAAATTTTAAGATGTCTTCGGATTCTGTCGTTTAATGGAAAAAGCAAGTGTTTTGAGTTCACCAGCGTAAAGTACTATATAGGCTTGAAATTGCTGCTATAAAGGACATCTCTATACTCATAGTTAGTACAAGCGGTTCCACATATAATATTCGTGATTCCATTACACCTACTTACATTACTCTTCACTTTAGAAAAAAGAAACGTAATTAAAATAAAACTAATATAAACAAGAGCACAAATAATATTTCATTCAGAAGTGTAACGGACTGACATGGAGCAAGTGTATACTTCATATTACTTTAATCAAATCGGAAGTAGATTAAGTCACATAGGATCATTATATGTGTCACCACGAGTCGTACAACATGGGCGTGGCCTTGGTTCATTCTTCGTGTCTTTTTTTAGAAATTTAAAATCGCTACTTCTATCAGGTTTGAATGTGATTAAAGACTAGGCTATGGATATGGGCAAATGGAAAAAATCAGCCACGCCTACTCGATATTATTATTATATTTTCCTTTCTCTTCCTCTTTTTCAATTTTTTATAGGATAACGGTGGGGGTACGGGCAAATCTATTCTCAATGATTTCGGTCGCAAGCCACATAGAAATATTTTGGCAGAGCAAGGCAAAAAGCCTTTAAGTAATTTAACAGAAAAGGCAGTCAACAAGATATCGTCTAAATTTCAAAAAGGTTCTGGCAAAAGTAGTATAAGACGTCGAATCAAAAGGAAACGACGTCAGTCCCAAAAAAAACAGATCTACCTCGAAACGCACGAAAAAATTCTATCTACGTAACAAGGTGAAAGACATATTTGCTTAGAAACTATGAGCACTCATATAGAATGTATGAAAAGTGAATTAGATTTATTTGCACCACATCCTATACAAAGCAGCATTCTAAATACAGAGGAAGTCTCATATAATCCTATTCAATCCTTAGACAATCCTAGCTCCATAGAATGTCTCTGTCTTAGTAATGGCGATACATATCGAGACCTTTGCAGCGTTTATTTAAAGTTGCTTGTTCAATTGAAGAATAAAGATAATTCTGATGTTACTGAAATAAATAAATGTAGCGTTGTAAATAATCTTCTGCATTCCATGTTTCGAAGCGTATCCGTATATTTAAATAACGTATTGGTTTCGCAAAGTGACAGATCATACATACAAACTCTACTCAATTATGGCACTGATGCAGGTCGAACTCATTTATCATGTTTTGGATGGTATCCAGATTACTACACCGGCCGAATTGTTTGATAAGAGTAACAAAGTTGAATTGTTCGGGAAGCTGCATGGTGATATTTTTAATCAGCCTAAACTCTTGCTAAATAATGTTGATTTGCGCATAATATTTAATTTGGAAATATCATCATTTTATTTAATGCAAAATCCTGCCAAGGAAACGCAGCTTAAGATATTGGAAGCACAATTGCTTATGAATCATATAACTATTAATCCAGGAATACTGGTTGCTCAGCATTAAAATTTTACAAACGAAAGCAGCTCTATATCCATTTAATAAGGTAGAAGTTAAAACATTCACTCTGTATCCTGGAAACCATACTCTATCATTAGATAGTGTTGTCATAGGACAATTTCCGACATTTTTAGCTTTTTGTATGTTTTACAATAGCGCTTATTCAGGCGATCGAACAGCGAATCCTTTCAAGTTCGAGCATTTTTATTTGCAAATGTTTAATTTGCCAGTCAATGGTGTTCAAATACCTTCTCAACCGCTTGAGTTCGATTACTCTACAGAAAAATTAAGATCAACCAGAGCCTATAGCATGCTATTCAAATCATCTGGAATTAATCACTCAGATCGTGGTCTTCATATAAATAAGAAACTTTTTGATGATAGCTGCCTTACACTAGCGTTTGAGGTCTCCTAATATTTTAAGGCGAGGAATCATACGCATTGAAGGCAAATTCGCTCGGGCATTAACATCAGCTGTAACTTGCATAGTTTACTGCGAGTATGATTCGATGTTAGAGATTGATAGAAACAGAAACGTGAAAATTACGCTTTAAAATGAATACGATACAAATAGAACAAGCACTTAAGTCAAATCAATCTACAAAGAAGTATTTTCAAGGTATTTTCCCAGCTAATAATTTACCGCGGAAAGTGGGCTCTAAATCTGCTATTATAATAGCAAAATACAGACTACTCTAATCAACCAGGAGAGCATTGGGTGGCCTTTTATTTTAATTCTACGTTAGGAGCGGAATACTTTGATTCATATGATCAACGATCATTGAAGGAAGAATTTTACAATTTTTTAAAGAGAAACTGCGACACGTACGTATGTAATAAACAGCAACTCCAAGGATACTTTTCAAGCACTTGCGGAGATTATTCCTTGCTTTATAGCTTATATAAGAGTCAACGAAAAAGTTTAAATGCTTATCTCAAACAATTTGTTAAAACTGACTACAGCGTTAATGATAAGAAAATACTCAAACTATGTAAAAAAGAATTTTTAATAAAATAAA
>NW_024000205.1:0-1154 GCF_014805625.2 Glossina fuscipes
ATGAAAAATATCTTATTTTTATGAAGACCACGATCTGAGTGATTAATTCCAGATGATTTGGATAGCATGCTATAGGCTCTGGTTGATTTTTCTGTATTTGAACACCATTGACTGACAAATTAAACCTTTGCAAATAAAAATGCTCGAACTTGAAAGGATCGACTGTTCGATCGCCTGAATAAGCGCTATTGTAAACCATACAAAAAGCTAAAAATGTCGGAAGTTGTCCTATGACAACATTATCTAATAATAGGGTATGGTTTCCAGGATACAGAGTGAAAGTTTTTAATTTCTACCTTATTAAATGGATATAAAGCTGCTTTCGTTTGTAATATTTTATGATGAGCAACCAGCATTCCTGGATTAATAGTTATGTGATTCATAAACAATTGTGCTTCCAATATCTTAAGCTGCGTTTCCTTGGCAGGATTTTGCATTAAATAAAATGATGATTTTTCCAAATTAAATATTATGCGCAAATCAACATTATTTATCAAGAGTTTAGGCTGATTAAAAATATCTCCATGCAGCTTTCCGAACAATTCAAACAATTCGGTTAATTGTTTTTGACCATCATGAAATATTTCGCCGGTGTAGTAATCTGGATACCATCCAGAACATGATAAATGAGTTTGATCTGCATCAGTGCCATAATTGAGTAGAGTTTGTATGTATGATCTGTAGTGATAATTGTTGTCACTTTACGAAACCAATACGTTATTTAAATATACGGATACGCTTCGAAACATGGTATGCAGAAGATTTTTTACAACGCCACATTTATCGTCAGTAACATAAGAATTATCTTTATTCTTCAATTTAACAACCAACTTTAAATAAACGTTGCAAAGGTCTCGATATGTATCGCCATTACCAAGACAGAGAAATTCTATGGAGCTAGGATTGTCTAAGGATTGAATAGGATTATATGAGACTTCTTCTGTATTTAGAATGCTGCTTTGTATAGGATGTGGTGCAAATAAATCTAATTCACTTTTCATACATTCTATATGAGTGCTCATAGTTTCTAAGCAAATATGTCTTTTACTTTGTTACGTAGATTGAATTTTTTCGTGCGTTTCGAGGTAGATCTCTTTTGTGACTGACGTCGTTTACTACTTTTGCCAGAACCTTTTTAAAATTTAGATGATATC
>NW_024000206.1:0-1067 GCF_014805625.2 Glossina fuscipes
ACTGCTACTAATTGAGCAATTGTCTAGCGCGGAACCACCGCTCGAATATAACAAGAAAACTTATACGATTTGCTTTATCCAAAGCGGGACTTGCTTGGCTTTGCTTTGCTTCTAAGCAAAATCTGAAGAAAAATTGATCATTCTCCTTGGTGGTGACTATCTACATGGATGCCTGTTATCAATATAAATCCAACCCTTCCCTCTATTTGCGAGGGCCTATTACTAAGCATATGGTCTTAATTCTGGATTCTTTGTAAATATTTATGGAATTAAAGACTTCCTCATCAGACAAACTTAGCAGGTTCGGTTGTTAAAAGGAGGACAGACACATAGCTTTGAAAGGCGTTGGCATTTCCATTCCAAGTTGTAATTTGGAAATCTTCGGGGGATCATAAAAAGGTAGACCATAACCTGGATGTTTGTACACATTGAAATACCTCGCAGCTAAGGAGCTGTACATATATGTAGATATGTGTTGAAATTGGTTTACATTGGGGATGACAAAAATTGAAATAAAAAATTAGAACCGAAAATTGAAATGAAAACTAGAATCAAAAATTGCAATAAAAAGGTTCGGATCACCAATTGAAGTAGAAATTCAGAATAATAAAAAAAAATGAAATAAAAAAAATTTTAGAATCAACAATTGAAGTAAAAAGATTAGAATCAAAAATTGAAGTAAAAAAAATCAATAGAATCAAAAACTGAAATAAAAAAAATCAGAATCAAACATTGATATCAAACTTTCACTGTTCACTGTTTCTTGTGAACTGCTTGGTAACTTCAGACAGACAACTTAAAATGCTGGTATATAGTAGTCTAGCCAATCAAGGAAAGGCACCTGTTATTATAAGTAATCGTTTAGGGGTGGAAGAAAAAAATTAAATGATTTTTAATTCTTTTTACGGTGTTTTCTCACATTCTCCACAGAGTCTCAATATATACGAACGTTAACTTGTTACAATCGATAATAAAAACAAATACTCGGTATAGGAAATAATGCCTAAAAACGAGATTTATTTTTTTTTCAAAACACTAAATTTTCTTTAATTAATTTCAACAATTGT
>NW_024000207.1:0-1422 GCF_014805625.2 Glossina fuscipes
TATACGACACAGCAGAGGCTCGACAGGATCGCCCGAAACAGCCGTAGAGAGTACCAGCTGTTCTTCGGGGACACCTCCAGCAAAGACTTGAGCGAAATGATCGCGCTGGGAGAACGCTTTGAGGACATACCCGCGCCGGCAACAGCACCACCCATGAGAGAGACCACAGTTATACGCCAGCAGCCAGGAGGGAACACTCCGTTCATGTCCAGTACTATCAACGCCGGTCGGAATGTGTGTCATCGCTGTGCCCTTCCAGGCCATCTGGCACGCGACTGCCACAACCCACGTGTCCTCTTTTGTTGGGACTGCGGCCGCCGGGGGGTCTTAATGAAGAATTGCTGCCGCCAATATGCCGAACAACACCCACAGGCGAGGGGCACTACAGCGAAGGAATCACCCGGCCTAGAGAAACCACCAACAGCAGCAACCTCAAAAGTACTGGGAATGCGCGGCAGTACCCTGGTAGCCTCCCTCTCAGTAGGAGGACTACCCACGACCGGCGTGATCGACACGGGAGCAACGAGAAGTATCATCCGCGAAGACGCCGCCGAATGCATCCCCTGGATAATAAGGTCGGACACCAAGAGCCACTCAATCCGAATGGCCGATGGTACGACCCAGGACAGTCCACGAACTATAACGGTGGAAACAAGGTTGGGCGTCAAAGCTGCAACTCTCGAACTATTGGTGGTGAAAAGAGGCGTCGACCATCTCACCTTGGGGATGGATTTCCAAGCCGAAATAGGCACGGTTGTGACCATCGCCGACGAGATCGTAGTACTAAGCCGTCGGGCTCCCACCCCCCGATCGGCAGAGAAAATTCCAATGTCAGGCACGGCCAGTGACCCCCATCCGGCGAACGCCCCCCGGAGATGGCCAGAGGGCCAACGGCAAACCAGGCGACAGACAGCGGCAAAGCCACGCAGCAACCGAGAACCAAGCGGCTAGCCACACACCGGCGGTCAGGCTCGCAGCAGATCGCCAAGGAGCACAAGGCACCCAGCAACCCCATAACGAGAAACGCCGAATGCGAAGCAGAAATCCAACGATTCATCGAAAAGGAATTAAGTAAATTCAACAGCGCCAAGGTGTCCAACATAGCGTACCACTACATACGAATGAAGGATGCAATTCCCATAAAGCTCCGGTCTCACAGGAAAAACCCAGCGATGCAAGCCATCATTGACCGAGAAGTCGATAAACTAATCGAAGCAGGATGCATAGAGACATCCAACAGCCCATACAGCGCACCAATCGTGGTCGTACCTAAGCGCAACGGAGAATGGAGAAATGTTCAGAAAACCAAGATCCAAACATTTTCGAGAATTCGCCTTGGTCATACAATCGCAACTCACCAATGGATCTTGAAGATGTCTTCCTCCCCAATCTGCAGTTGTGGACAAACTCTAATTGTAAAGC
>NW_024000208.1:0-1278 GCF_014805625.2 Glossina fuscipes
AACATTCTTTTCATATTATCTTCTTTCATCATCTAATGTTTCATCTCAAATGTTTTTTCTTTCGGTATATATATTATTATAATCTGCTATTTCCTCTAAACATTTTCGCAACTTTGCATCAATCCGGTATAGTTCTTCCGCCGTATCTGAAAAACCTTTTTTATGGTCCACAAAAAAAACAGTTACTTTCAGAGATACTTTTACAAAGTTTAAAGCGCAGAAGTTTGAATTTAATTTTGGCCCAAACGGAAAGGATATAGTAATATGGCCATTTTTCACGTTTAAACACGATTTCCGGCTAGTACTGAAACAGCTATACAGAGGTTAATTTAAAGAGTTGTTGTGACCGGGTTAACATCATTTGAAGGTTTGTGTGAGCTGTTATAAATAATATCTGAGCAAGGCCTACTTCTAGAGGACATTTGTAGTGTACCTTCTTTTCAATACCATTTAATGCTCAAATTTGTTCCTAGGTTAAAAATTTACAAGCATTTACATATCATATACAAAATTATGTCGGATAAATATTTCCTTAATAATCAAGTAAGAGGGCTTGGAGAGTAGAAAGTACTAATCCGCCACTTTGACACTTTCGCCATTTTTAATTTAAAACTCAGTCATTTTTAGGCAGACAATATGTTTGCACGCGAAGAATGCATCCTTATAAGTAATAAGTAGGAAACATTAAAAAGGAAAAGTTTTATAATTTATAACCAGCCAATTTTTGTATCTTCAAACGTGAAAATTACGGTCCTATATAAAGTAAATTTAGAAAATTTCACTCTTTCATCTTTTATAGTGTATAGAGTATTGAGCAAAAATCTCAAATTTTTGTTTGTTTGAAAAACAGATATGTGTTCAATTTATTTTTTACATATATATATATATATAATATATGGAATAGCGACTTGCATGTTTAACACACACCCGACGGACGGAAGAAGAGACAAGCTTAGTGATCGGTATAATAAAAGATGGGCCTATCCTATGTCGGTCTGGATGCTACGTACGTCCGCATGAGCTTCATACACCTTGTATGGCAGATGATATAGGGTATAATTACGGCCGTTTGAGAAACTGATGCTCTTATTTAAAACTCGCACGCTCCATCCAATTATACCTAATAGTTTTACATTAAAGACGGATTGAAAATTTTTCTTCTGCAAGGAACTTGAAAACATGTAATCTTCGCAAACGAAACTTATAGTAATAATGGATAAATATTCAGATATATAGAGATGGAGATGGAAATGGAAATACGTATATATTTTTAGTTCT
>NW_024000209.1:0-1004 GCF_014805625.2 Glossina fuscipes
TCTTTAAGACATGTTAAAAGCTATAGCAGCAATGTATGTCTAAAAGTTGTTATAACCTGATTTTCTCATTGCAGTCTTTAGTGCTTGTACTGTAACTGTGGCAAGCAATTAGTAGCAACAATATAGTTTTTTGGTATCGCGATAACAATTAAAGGTTTAGATCGTTCGGAACTTTTGCTTTTAATGCTTTTGGATTTTTGTTACCTCGCGGTTAATCTCAACTTAGCGAAGACAACCCTAAAAAAGGTGGGCTACCTTCGCTTCGGCAAAAAATAAATTTCAATGTTCATTTTAGATCTCCGGCATTTTCCTCGCTTTTGCTTGCTATTGAGTAGGCCCAGAGAACGCTTTACTTCGGACTTCGGACTTCGGATTAAGACGGCTTACCCTGGAATGAAACCCGTAAACTCACTATGCGGCACGCGTTTCTGTGCAAGCACGTACTATACATTACGCACGAAATGGGAAATGTATTAACTGCAAAATTTTGTATTTATAATAATATCGACAATTTGTTTATGTTGCTCATTTCATCAATATTACGTTTACTTCAATGAAGCAAACTTTTTGTTACTTCAAATACAATGCACCAATGTATCCATTAAAAAATTCGAAGCGTTTTTAATATGATTGAAGGTGCGGTTGCACTTAGGTCACAATGTTCAACCTTATTTAAAATCTTCAAAGCGAGGGCTGCCTTGGAGAGCAGAATGTCTGCAATAAAATTTCGTAAACACTCAATCTTGGGGGCATTGAAATTGAGTAACATTAGAAATTGCGCAACCACTGGGTGTATCAAAATTATGCCACCTTTAAATATCGGTTGTAGTACGCTAAGTCTTTAATTTAGCGCAAATCAAATAACACATCAAATTGGATACTAAAACATCGGCAATAAAGGTTTTGAAGATTTGAAGGTTTCTTAGATTTATTTTAACGATGTGCCTTGACTAGTTTTCGTTTTCTTGTGTCAAATCATATCTTTGTAATCTTTGTACTCTCGT
>NW_024000210.1:0-1615 GCF_014805625.2 Glossina fuscipes
AAGTAAGTCTACCTGCATCCTTCAGTCGTGGTCAAAAAGGACAAACACGATGATCACTTTACACGACATCTTTTAATACTGATAAAGGAGTATGAGTTCGGAAGTCTTAGCTCTTGCTTGGGCAAATTTCTTTTCGAGTATGATCTAAAGAAACCAGTTGCAAGCATCATCACTTGCGGGAAGGTTTCTTTGTTTGTGAGAACTTAGAAACGAAGCAGATAAAGAACATGAAGAAATATGAAATAAAAGGCCAAAGAGGGGAATGAGAAAAAACAAATAAACAGGCAAAGAGATAGATAATCGCTGTATTAATTTGGGTTGAATACCAAAATTTATATATATATATATATATATGCAGGTCTCTATTCCATATATCATATATATATACATATACCTGCAGGTTTAACACACACACGACGGACGGAAGAAGAGACAAGCTTAGTGATCGGTATAATAAAAGATGGGCCTATCCTATGTCGGTCTGGATGCTACGTACGTCCGCATGAGCTTCATACACCTTGTATGACAAATGATATAGGGTACAATTACGGCCCTTTGAGAAACTTATGCTCTTATTTAAAACTCGCACGTGTACTGACGCTCCATCCAATTACGCCTAATAGTTTTACATTAAAGATGGATTGAAAATTTTTCTTCAGCAAAGAAGTTGTAACATGTAATCTCCGAAACTTATAGTAATAATGGATAAATATTCAGATATATAGAGATGGAGATGGAAATGGAAATACGCATATATTTTTAGTTCTGTCGGCGTCTTACATGCGAAGGTATCGTACGAAGTGCCAAGTGGGGTCTAACCCCCGAAAAAAGTTTCAAGTACATTAAAATAGTTTTAATTTCCATTTAGCCCGACGACTTGATAGAACCATGTTTAAGGTAATAGTGCTACGATACGATTTTTAATACGTTGACTATCCTTATATAAGCGGGATATAGAATTAAACGTAAACTGCTTATACGCGCAGATGCTATTTTACGGCAGTTTATTGTCGTGCATAGTACATATGCATAATTAATTCGTTTTTTCGTTCATTTCAAATAAATAGCAATGAATAACAGATAAGTTTACGTTCGAACAGCTGAGAGATCTAATTAAGTAATCAACCATATTAGTAAGAAAGATGAGGCAAGCAAGGCACCAAGCCAGGCTGTCAAGGACTCTTTATTTCAAAATAAGTGAAAATAAGCGAATGAACTCTCAAAGTGCTTCTTATATATATTCTCTTATATATGATACGTAAACATACAAACAGTTTTAAAAGGCAACCTTTTAACGTAAAACTGTTGATTCGACGACTTTCTCTTCATACGTCTTTCAACATTAATTAATTATTCAAATATAACGAAAAATGGGGCTTAATTAGCAGTTTATTGAAAAAGTAAACGTATTAATGGCAGCCATGACCGTAAAGTTTTTGGAATGAAAATACTTAAAAGTGCCAAAAAACTTTATTCGATTTGATTTTACAAAATAAGGGGGAATACAACTAGTACTTTGCACGTTTCTTTCGTATGTTGACCATTCAATAGAAATTCGAACTAATAAGAGATTGGCATAAATGATAAATCCCAATACATGGAGATATTCCGACAG
>NW_024000211.1:0-1060 GCF_014805625.2 Glossina fuscipes
TAAATGATAATCGTCTCTGTTTTTGTCGCTCTGGTCAGTTAGGCAGTCTTGTCTCTTTACAGTTAGACTTAATCCATCTCTACCACACTTACTACAACTAAGTCTTACTTCTATTTACATTTTCCCGAATTCTAGCCCTTATCGCAGAAAATTTTTAAATACAAGGGTCCAAAAAAAGGCCCGCTTGGAATACATTATTCCTTATTTTTTTTGTTTATTTTCTACTTCTCCGATGTTAATTTCCTAAAGTTATTGTGTAGAAGTCATTTACTCAAAGTTGAAAAAAGCGTAAAAATATTATGCATACCTCGAAGTGTAGGCGTTTCTTTTAAGAACCGTAAATAATAAAACGTATTTGCGTATACTATCTTGATGCATTTTTTCTATTCATGACAACTTTAATAAAATTTTGTTGGAATTTACATTTTATGGAATTTTCTAAATATTTTCCAAAAAATTGAATTAAATGGTTCAGTGTGCAAATCTCTCCATTTCCGATATATTGCCAGCTGTTTTTACAAGAAGCGATGCCGATTAGTACTGTCTTTAATATAATACTGCTTTAAAGCAAATGCGTACGAAGATTCAATAAAAAGCGACATATTCACTTTAAAAAGTAAATGGAATTCTTCCTTAACCCATTTTGCTTTTAAGTCTTATCTTTGGTAAGTATTGCAGACTAAACCGGACAACTGTATACTGCATCGGAAATTTGTAACGAATGGAACTACGTCTCGCAAGCTCCATGAAGTGCAGAAGTGGACGATGATATTATATATAAAAATGTAGGTACGATTCACTGTGTCTTGCGATCCAATGCCTGAAAAAAGGAGGTACCGGGTATCATTGTATTCGATTCGAGTAGGGTACGACTTACTTTTGAATTGAATTTTAATTGCCTTGATAGTATATATTTTCTTTACAGCTTGAAAATATAACAGTTTCCATCGTTATTTCAAAAGAAAAACCAATTGAAGTAGAGAATGTTTTAAATTCGCAATGGCTGAGAAGGGTTTTTTAATATAGGAAAAGAAGAAGAGGTTGTCTTGGCAAACTAAGC
>NW_024000212.1:0-1123 GCF_014805625.2 Glossina fuscipes
TAAGTCTGGGGCCAAGGCCACCCAGGCCGCAAAAATTAAGTTAATGAGTCCTTCAAGCCAAAATTTGTTAGTTTTGATAATGCATTTGTCAGCTTTCATCCACCATATGAAATACAGTTGCTCTACATACAAGTTCCCAGTAGTGAGGAAACCGAAAGTAGTCCTTGGTTATGGTAAGAAAATGGATAAGGTGGAAAAAAGCGATGAAGTTATTGCCTCACAAAAACTTTCTCAACAACTGATAAAAAAGTACTATAAAAAAATATTTGTCTGTTTGGATTCCCAAATTTTACATCATTGAAAAAAAATTTTGTTTTGTGAAAACGTTCAGATTTTCAATAATAGTGCCTCTTTTCACAATGAATTATTAACTTTTTGCTTACAAACAAGTAAATGCCCTACATAACTCTACGGTTATTCATATAACAAGTTTTCAGAATAGGGCGTCACATGGCAAGTGGTCGAAAAAGTGGTCGAAAAAATTTTCAGTAGCTTTCGCCCTTGGGCCGAAACACTTCATAACTCAAAAATTGTGCGGCGAACAAAAGAAAACATGATGAATAAACGGGCAAGTAATCGATCGGTATGAAAACAGATGGGTCCATCTCAGGTAACTGTGGACGTCGCATACATTCGCATAAACTTAAATATACTCTCGCACAGTAAATAATGAAGCTTGTGAAAATAAAATCTTACTTCGATTTTCCCGTAAAATTTACTACGCAACCATTTGTACTGCGTTTGACGTATGGACTCGTCAGCCCTTGTTTTTAATTACGCACTTATAAATATTAGCTAACCTTTTGTAACTGATTACATAAACGAACATAAATGTTACGCTTTATTAGTGAGTTTTGCTATATTATTTATAAATTTTGGTGTAGAAAATTACGAAAGACTAGAATATGCATCTTCTGTACCGTTGAATCTTTTCCATTTATGGAATCTTTACAGAAACACTTCTTACTTTTTGCGCTAAGGAATATAGGTCGCTGTCCACTTGCATTATTGCTAATGCTTGAAAAAGATTTCTTGGTTACTTTGAGTAGGCAAAGTTTCAAATTTAAAAAGTGAATTTGATAAATGTTATCATTTATCTGATTTAAATGAACGATATAAACTC
>NW_024000213.1:0-1704 GCF_014805625.2 Glossina fuscipes
ATACAAACAACTACAGTTATTAATCCGTAAGAGACGGTGGCTTGAGCGTGCAAAACGAAGGCTTAAAAAAGGAATTTTTTCTTCTATTAAAACGAATGTTTACAAAATCAGAACTATTTTATTGGTTATGATACAAATGTTTCTAATTCAAACGATAATACAACCGCATTCTTTAGTCCTAAAAGCAAAAAGATTTTGTTTTTTCGAACGCATCTCTTATAACTTCCCCATTACTAACCTCGTCGGAACGGATTCGCATCAGAACTCGTATTTAAAATAATCATAATAATATCACGCCAGGAAAGCGTAGAACAAAAGTTTCGTCCTTCACTATAATGGTCAAATTTTAGATAAGCTAGTTTTCGATGTGTGACATAAACACGTATCTAGCGAGTACTAACTAAATACTTTGTGTATGCATCGTCAGTTAAATCTAAGCATTTTATCTGTTGACGAAATGTATACGCACATACTTGTATATATATTTCGTATAGATAGAATATTCGGCACAATCTCTTAATGACTTCGATTCTGGTTTATTTATGTTCAGTCTTTAACAACTCACACGCAGTATGGCTGCCAAAAATGAAGTGGACCCTATTTTCGTTCAACGCATCTGAGCCAATGGCTGAGTAGATGTACCTACACTCCGATTATGCTTTATGCTTATCCCTTTCCTTGATGCCTTAAATAAAATGCGTCTGGATCAGCAGGTAAAACGGAAACTGTGTAACCTCTATTCATATCAGTACAACAATTCGATTTCACAGCATTGCGATTTTTGCTTGAAAATAGATGGTGAAGAAATCTATGTTCATAAAGTCGCACTCACTTTTGCGTCACCTTACTTCGCCGCAATGCTTAACAGTAAGTAGCTCCAGGGAGATGCGTAAACAATAATTCAATGGAAAAACAATACATTTTTGAATTTTTTTTAGGTGATATGAAGGAAAAAGCGGCAGGTTCAGTGAAGTTGCAGGATGAAAACGTAACCACTGTAAAAACACTTGTCGAATATATTTACAGTGGCGTAATTACACTGACTGAAACTAATGTCCACTCACTGCTCTCGATATCAAGCTTATTTCAAATGGAGTGGCATAATAAAAAATGCCAGAACTTCCTTAAATGCAATGTGAAATTAACAAACTGTTTTGCGATGCGAAATGTTGCAGGTAAGAAGTCTAGAGAGTTCTTTAAAATTATTTCATGCTACAATGCTGCATGCAACATTTATTGCCTTTCAGATACGTACTCTTGCAAGGAGCTTCTTGTTTATTGCCGAAACTATATATTAGAACACTTTGATGAGATAATTCATGGCGACAAATTATTATCGCTCTTCCTTGAAGAGATATGTAAGCAACTTACAAAAGTGAAGTGCAGTTACTAGAGCAGAATGTGAGCCAGATTTTCAAATATAAATTTTGAAATAACTTTTGATACAACATAGCAAATGCAACATAGAAAATGCCATGGACGCAGATGGAATTTTTATATGAATGAGGAAAAATGGCGAAATAGGATAAAGTTTCATAATTGCAATTCAAATATATGCTATATAAACATGGTCTAAACTTCCTTTATAAAGACTTTTTGGTCTTAGTTCACCGTTTATTCGTATATTTGCTCCAGACAAGCAAATCCGCTAAAATACTTCCCACATTTTTAGCGTAATAACTTTCCAATTATATCATTTTCTCG
>NW_024000214.1:0-1233 GCF_014805625.2 Glossina fuscipes
TGTTCTGCTAGCAACTTGGGGTTTGCCTTGCGGTTTATGTTTTATCCTTATATTGTCTCGTTCATAACTTCTTTGGCTGGTGTTCTAAATTTTTTTTTTTTTTTTTTTTTACAAAGCTATCACCTTCGATTTTTCTTATACCATATTTCGATTATACTCACGTTTAACAGTCAAGCAGTTTCTTCGTGGAAAATGGAATGTGCTTACTTTACACAGTTGCAAGCTTATATTTAGTTCGATTACAAGCCAGGCAAATATTTAAATGCACATGTGTGCGTGGCAGAATCGAAGTCAAGGCGGTTTGTAAAGATCTATGGCGTTTCTCGATAGGTTACGTGGACAGCAAACCGAGAAGAAGAGTTTAATGGGCTTAGCGTTTATATTCGATTACATTTATGTATATTTATGCATACGTTGTATATATGTATACGTTGTTTATGTATATATTTGCTCTTTATACCTGTAAGTATGATGGTGTTGAGGAAAGTTTATTCATAAATGACAAACGTTGTTAATATTTTGACAAATTTCGTTATAACAATTCGTAGGTGTTAAATTTACTTTTACCTTAAGAGAGTGTTTCTATTTCGTTATGCTCTCTCCTCTTTCTGTAATCAATTCTCTCACTACACTTCGCTTACATTAATGCTTTAATGTCAGGTGTAAAAACTGCTACTAAGAAAACTAACTAAACACAAGAGTATTCTTAATACACCATGACAAAAACACTTTGTAAAGAAAGGGCAGACGAAAATAGATACATCAAAAGGCATTTGATTTAAAACAGTACATTATAAGTAAACCTATAAATGGAAATTTAAATTTAATAATCTCTTACGTTTTATATTAATTTTGATAAATCTTCTTAACAGAGGGAGCTGGAGCACAAAATATCTGCAACCTGCAGTATTGATCCTTATATGCTTTTTGGCAATTTAGGCAACTTTGCCAAGAAAACCAAGCTTTAGTGCTTCACAACTCGAAAAACACTTTCCTTGAATTTGCTGAGAATTTTAAATAAACTGCTCTACGCCAAACATTCGACACCGAATTTAAACCAACTTCAATTCGATATCGGTTTATTATATAGCAGTTGCTTTAGTTTTTACAAAATATTGCACATTCTGTGTTAAAAAAAATTCCAAGCGGTTACCGATGTGATTTAGCCATAAATTGTTTTTTTTTATTATTTGTTCATTAAAATTTTCACATCACTAAACCAATTAAACGGTC
>NW_024000215.1:0-1150 GCF_014805625.2 Glossina fuscipes
TGCGGGTTATAAAGCTGTTGAAAAAATAATTAAATATTAATACACTATAATGTTGGATAGGCAGAAGGATAGATATATTTCTTTACTTTTTCCTTCGCACAATATCTTCCCCTCTTTAATGGTGACTTGCTCTTTATTTAACAGTTTAATATATATATGTATATACATATTTCTTCTTGCCTTGCTGGGATATTTTGGATGCCTCTTGACAGGGTTATGAAAAAAATATTATTATTATTAATATAGCCAGAGAAATAAATTCTAAGACCTAACTCTTAAAAGCACTAGCATCTAAGGCTATCGGCTTTTTTTATTAAAAACTCTACCGCACTTGAGATTCGAACCCACGACCATTGACTTGCTAGTCGGAAATCCTCGCCTTCGGCTAGTCAGGCGGATATATGAAAAAAAAAAATTTTTATGTACCCAGCTGCGTTGCCCTGATGAAGTTTAAACTATAAATGTCAATCAGACATTTGTTTGATAATTCATTCTAACTTATTTAAAATGTTGAGCTTTGAAATCTGTATTTGACGAAAGGTTCGCACGAACTTTCCACACCCAACGCCAACGAGAACCACGTCCTTTGAGACTATAAATAACATTTAGGAACATTTAATGAAGACTGCTGTCAAACATCTGCAAAATGTTTTTAAAAAATTGCAAAGAAAAAGTGAAGAAATTGATTTAAACATAAACAAAAGCTTGTAATTTGCGTAGCCAAACAATATATATATAATATATAAAATAAGTATGAGAAGCGCAACGGTAATCTGAAAGCACTTTGATGGAGTAGTGAAATAAAGTATTAAGAAAAATGAAAAGATATTTTACCATTTTTTTTAAGGTGTTGACGCCGGGAAAACTGTAAGGATCAACCCGATTTCGAATTGGTATATGAATTTCTTGCAGATCGATATCGTAAAAACCCAATCTGGTCGGCAATGTTAGCTAATTGTCTTTCTCACACTCGTGTAAGTAGTTCTACATCAGGAATGGAATTTATCCTTGACAATTCGGATATTTTTTTATGTCGGATAATACTTATGTTGCAGGGTAGATTATTATATTAAGCGGTCATATCTAATAGCCGGAAGGGCTTCAGATAGACGCAATTTTTATTCAACCTATTCAGAAAATGATTGTGTTA
>NW_024000216.1:0-3090 GCF_014805625.2 Glossina fuscipes
TTTTTGCATGTGATACGCACAGGGGCCTACATGCAATTCAGAATAAAGATAAACAAAATGTGTTTATTCAAGAGTATATTTACTTACAATTTATTTTTTTAAAGCCTTTGCAAATGATTATAACATTTTATACTGGAAATTCAGCAAAAGCACATGCAAGTAATATTGAAACTATTCAAAACTTCATACATCCAATATCTTCATTTAATTTACACTTACTCATATTTGGGTCTAACCAAGGTTATTACCCTTACATTATTATTCTCTAAAATTTTTCGTTATTTTGTGCAACGGTTTAGCAGCGTTTGAGTAATATGTATATTAGATTGGTCCAAATAGGAAGCATTCGTTAGAACACTACTTGCTAAATCGCAACTTGACATGCTTTAACAATTACTTGTATTACTATGCGACGACCTTATGTTGCAGTAAAATCGTCGCACTCTACCATTAAATCTCTAAGGAGAGCGAAAGAAATAAATGCCTTCCTTTCACAAAACGTCACGAAAATTGAAGTTTTCCATTCCAATACTCGCCAATGACGCAAACATTAACATTTTTTAAAGCATCTTTCTCTATCTATAAACGTTTAGGTTAAATGATCTTTTTAGCGTAAGCTGTCTAAATTCCTAAGTTTATAAACTTTGCTTTTTTTTATCGTCATAAGTTTTTCTTTGTTCTACTATTAAAACGCTAATTATTTTAAATGGTCTCCGAATTTTTCGAAATGAATATGAACGAATGATTTTTAATGATTAAGAATAAACGAAATTGAATCGACCTTATTGTAGTTGGCGATAGGCTATTTTAAGATTCAAAGTTATACCAGCTAGGTTATGGATCGCAGAGCCTTCATTTATTAAATAAAGAATGGCAGAATGGCTTTCGCCATGCTAATTTCTCAAAAATAATATCTTTTTATTGCCTAAAGAAAAGTTTTTTTAGACTGCTACAATAATTCTGCAAATATTTCTCAATGGCAGTATGCAAACAATACCTTATTTGAGCAGGTACTGTATGAGGGGGAAGATAAAAATAATGCCGGTAATAGTGATTTTTGGGATGCGTTATATTGAAAAAAATTTTTATTGGATGAGCCTTTTTTGGATTTGTGGTAAAAAAGGCGCGGTTCCGCCTATCCGAAAGGCTGAGTCACGCCTTTTTTGGTGTTTGCGCCTACCCGAAGGCACCCGAATGTGTCCCGAATGACATTCGTGTGAGTTTTTTGCACCCGGGGGTTCGAAATGGGTGTTCGTGTTGGGGTTTTCGACATTGTTGTTGTAGTGGTATTGCAAAACTATGTTGGAAATTAAGTATACCCCACCGGCGTATGTAGTTACTTGTGCTGCGTCTTGTGCATTGTGAATTTTTTGCGGTTTTGCGGTTTTTTTAATTGATTCACTGACCTATTTTAACACTATTAATGGATGACCTATATTTATTTTTTAATTAGAACTTGTTCAAATTTCCTTGCGTTAGTAATCATGTGTGCTAAAAAGAAAAGAATTAATTAGTTAATTAATGTATAGGGGGCTATTAATACGAATTTGATTTTATCCAGACCGTTATTGTGGTGATTTTGCAGTGTATGTGTGTGTGTGTACGTGTGCGTGTGTGGTAAGGTGTTATTAATATGCATTTTTGTATATCTAGAGTGTTGCAAAACAAAGTTCTAAACTTAGTATACCCTACAGCATAGGAAGGTAATTGTATGTATTTCGGTGGTGTTGCAACCCAGTTCTAAACTTAGTATACACTACAGCATAGGAAGTTTGTCATTGCCGAAGTTGATTTATACAAACTTTTTTAGCTAAAGAAACTGAACATGTTTTTGTTTTGTATATATTTCGTATTTGTATCACATTTAACATTTGGTTGTTTGTTGACGCATTTGTATCAACATTTTGCCTTTTCTCAGTTATAAAGAACACTTTCGTCTTTTTCTTTCAGTAGTTTACGTTGTGCATGTGTGCATTAATATTATTATGGTTTTCTTGTGGTTAATTATTTTTTTATTCAAGATTGCTATATTTAATGTTTTTCTTTGTAGAATATAATTCTCACTCAATTTAAGTTTATTTTAATATATTATATTCAATAAAGTTTACTTTCGTTACCAGCGCAAAAATATATAACTAATCGATTATATGATCATGTTTTTTTTATTTTCATCACGCACTAATCCGACTCTTCAGTTGAAGCATAGTATAACGAGCGCGGTTTTCAAGCTACACTTTTTCAATCTAAGTTGGAAGACGGATAGCAGATTGCTAGACGTGCTGATCCAATGCATTTATTAACGTCATCAATTAAATATGTCTAAGAGGTTCCAGTATAAGGAAAAAAGCGTGTCTTTTTATGTTTCAGGTTCTTTAGCTAAAAAAAAAATAAATAAATATAAAAAATAATATATATATTGCCATAAGAGTTGAATGGGGAAACTTGGAATTTTTTTGACTTCTTAGAGAGGGTAAATCGAATAATCTAATACAAACCGATTTTTGGTATTTTGACTTAAAAATGAATCTAAAATAACAGTTGACTTGTAAATTTCTTGTGGTAAGTATTTGACTACAGTAAGTTTGGACGACATAGATTCATTTTTCGGACCGCTCTTTATACAGAAATTCTCAGGAGAAATAAGTCCTTTACGCTTACACTTTTTAGTATTTTGTAACGAAAATCGATGAAGAATTCTAAGCACCAAAGTGGTCTACACGTCTATAACGCTTAAATTTCTTTCCGCATGCAATTAAGAATTTATTTACCTATTTATGTGTTTTTTGTCCTTCAGCTGTGTTCAGTTTTTGTAGGCATATCCGGGATTACTTAATAAGTCATGAGCTTTTTTGCTTTAATTAATGAATAACATCTCACAATATAAAACTTGGAATTTCGCGTGTGTCACATTCTCCAATACGCGACATAATCAATCAATTTCACGTTCAATTATCACTTTCAGCGAGAATGTTCTTAAAACTTTTTCCTTTACTTTTACTACACTTTCAATTTTTTTTAAGGCCGTCTCACGTCTCAGCTTTTGTGGTTGCACTTTTCCTGTGGATAAATTACTTTTAAAATTTTCTCTAG
>NW_024000217.1:0-1038 GCF_014805625.2 Glossina fuscipes
TACAAGAGGGTTTGCTTTATGGCAGCTGCTTAAACCCCATACTTTTCATACCACACACGGCCAACCAGCCGCAAAGCCCATATTCCCCAATGTGCTGATAACTTTCTGTTGGTTTCGGTGGGCGTGCCTTTCAATGATGCCCTCGAAAATCTGTCCTTAGAAACCAATCGGTTTTGAGATGATTGCACAAGGCTAAATTATACAACGGTGTGAAGTTATATTTAAATACAACTAGCAAGGACACAAACCAAAAAATGTTAACGGAGCTCTGTTAAGCCGTTAACAGAGCTTTGTTAAATGGAGTCTCGGAGAGATTTAAAGCAAAACTTAATTAAAGAAACACTTTTTCAAGTTTTTTTTTTAGATATTAAAAAAAAAATGCGACTTTATGTTAATTAATTAAAACTTGGTATAAAAAAGTCTTTTTACTATGTCAAAAACAAGACTGAAAACGTGAAACTTTACTTAACCTCTGTAACCAAACCAAGTGCTGTGGCCAAAGGAACCTAATATCACGTGAATCCTCTATCAATGACCTTTCCAACTGTATATCACATTTATGAAGTTTCCTTGGAAAAAATTTTTTTTGACACTTTGCAAATTTGTTCTACTTAGTCATAACATAGCAAACTTTTGAAAAGTCACTGTGACCAAACCAAGTGCTGTGGCGAAAGGATCCTAATATCATGTGAATTCTCTATCAATGATCTTTCCAACTGTGTATCACATTTATGAAGTTTCTTTGGAAAAAATTTTTTTTGACACTGCAAATTTGTTCTACTTAGTCATAACATAGCAAAGTTTTGAAAAGTCACTGTGACCAAACCAAGTGCTGTGGCGAAAGGAACCTAATATCATGTGAATTCTCTATCAATGACCTTTCCAACTGTGTATTATAGTTATGAACAGTTGGGGAAAAAATTAATTGATTGTGTCTATGTTACTTAAATTTAAATATAACTTCACACTTTAACATAACTGCTCTTACATATTGTTTGTAAACTTTGAATGTTCTCTTAATTGTATCATGTTCCAAAA
>NW_024000218.1:0-1573 GCF_014805625.2 Glossina fuscipes
TCCCCCCGAAGGCCATTTCAAATAAATTATCTTGCAACGAACCCCGGCTTGACTGAGTTCCACCCCGTTAAGAAGACTCGTTACAGTACAGATTTGTGAAATACTAAAAATCAAAACAGAAAATTATTGTAGCATGGGCGAAGCGCGACGCTCACACGGGGAAAGAAATCCATCTGTAGCCCAAGGAATTGGACAAAGTAATTCCTACGCTGCTGTTGCCTCGCAAATCGAGCCTAGTAAGCCTTCAACGCCAACTCCTTCTAATGAAAAACGTGTTCCACCATTAACTAAAAATTATATTGCGAAACCGCCAAAGATAATATCGAATAAACGAAAGCAACGCCAAATATTGACAAATTAAAACAACAACACCTAGCCAAAATATAATAAACTAAATTACCCAGAATCTCGAGCTCTCAACTCTACTCAACAAATTACAAGTAGTAATGAATCTATTCTTTCATTTATTAATCAACCTTCATTTTCAAATTAGTCACGTGCGCCCACTCGTTGCGCTTCAAATGTACCAAACCACCTCAGTACAGATTATTCTCTTGGTAAGAATAAATCATTCACGCAAAATTCCTATAGCGACCTTCTCGACGGAGACGCTGACATGTCAACTTAACTCTCCTTCCATTCGGCTTCTATATCATTACAATTAAATAAAGTTTTTAAAATTCTGCAATGGAGCTTGATGGGACTTAGCAACAATTTTGATGAACTCCGAACACTAATAAGTGATTTTAATCCAACCTTTTTATCGCTTCAAGAAACCCATTGTAGAAGCTCGTTTAATCCTATTCCACCCAAATCATATACTGGATACTTCACGAATGCTGATCAAAACTCATATTCCAAACAAGGAGTTGGTGTTCTTATAAAATCAAATATACCTCACAAACGCATAAATTTTAGCTCAAACATACAAGCCGTAGCCATACAAATACTATTAAACATAAAATTTACAGTGCTTTCGCTCTATGTTCCACCTTCGCAAATCGTTTTCTCAGCAAGAACTCTACAATTTATTCTCCGCACTTTTCCCCTCATTAATTATATGCGGCGACTTTAATAGTTGGAATACAATTTGGGGCGCAACAGTGACCAACACTCGCGGTACTTTTTTAGAAAAGGTCTTCATTCAAAGCAATCTCTGCATTTTAAATGATAGAAAACCAATGCACTTTTCAACTCATCATACATTTTCACATATTGATTAAACTTCTTGCTCTCCCTCACTTCTTCCTTTGGTTTCTAGTCTATTTCTGATGATCTATATAATAGCGATCACTTTCCAATCATAATCGATCTTAAGCTTTTAAAGTCCTCTGTTACTTCAGCAAAACAGGCCAAATTCCTTCTAGATAAAGCGAATTGGATCAATTACTCCAAACAGGTGGAGTCATTTTTGAATTCAAAGCCATTTAACGGGAACTGCAACCATGATGCTGATATTATGTCTGAAGCGATTCGCACGGCTGCTCATCTTTCTATTTCTCAATCCAACACCTCTTTTAAATGAGCTAGGGTTCCTTGGTGGAATAACACACTTTCGTTTTTGAGGAAAAAT
>NW_024000219.1:0-1380 GCF_014805625.2 Glossina fuscipes
TTCGATTATAATATTACTTATGGGCGTCGTCCGAAAAGCATAACAACTTGCTCTAACTGTTTGGTGGTAGACCGGTTTAAGGATGTTGATATTAAATTTGCAGCTAGTGCACAAGCATTTTGGTAAGATAAACAATAGTGTTAATATGCGCATGGCTTCTCCAAGCAACGTGCTGTATGAAGTTTACCCTTGTTAAAATAGAGTTTTTTAACCGAAGACAGTGTGCTTTCCAACGATGCTTGTTGGAAAAAGTGAGCCCGAGAATATGCAGTGTCGGCACATTTAGTACTGGTAAGTCATCAATATGCATCAGTAGATTTCCTGCATCGCAAATCTGCTTTCGACAAATTGTGCATTTTTTTAGATTTTTGTATGGAAATTTTAGCCCCCCACGAGTTTGCCCATGCGGAGATCTCTCGTCCAATAGATTCGAGGATGTTGATTACCTTCGTGCTATCTTTTTCTTTTGTAAAAATGTATACATCGTCTGCGTAGAGGCAATGTTCCACTCTTGGTACACGGCAAAGAATTTTGCTAATTTCGTTGAAAGCGATCTGGAAAAGCATGACAGAAAGAATGCGGAATACCATTCATTAGCGGAAAGGAATCAGAGACATGATTGTTGATTCTAAGTTTAAATCGCCGATGCGACTTGAATGATTTGATGTAGTTGAGAAATTTGGGTCCAACATTCCATGATTTCAAGAGTCTTAAAATAACATGAAGACCAACTCTGTCAAATGCTTTTTCGAAATCAATTGAGAGAATTGTTACGTGATTTCGTTCGGAAATTGCTTTGCTTGTAAAATAATCAATATGCTACAGAGCGTCGACGCACCCTCTACCCCGCTTGAAACCAACCAATACCTTTGAGAGGCAAGATAAAAGAGAGATTGGGCGATAGTCCGATGCGATGGAGGCATTTTTTGACTTTGGAATTGGAACAATTGTAGCCAGTTTCCACATGTAGGGTATATGGCCAGTCAAAAATACCGTATTATATAGGTCCAGTAATTTCTTTTTACTAGACTTAGACATAGCGCTTATCATTTGGTATGAGATGCGGTCTAGATCAGGTGTCCTCCCCTTCAGATTGGAGAGACAACTTCCAAGTTCTAAGATGGATATGCAATTTTCCAGGAACATGGCACATCTATCAATATTATTTGAAAGAGATATTGGAGTCCTTTTATTTTCGATGAAAGCACTGGAGAAGTTGCTGTCAGAGGAGTATTCGCACCACACTTTTCCAAAGTAATTAGAAATCTCATCTGCGTCAGTTAAAGTTCCATTGGAAGTGCAGATGGCAGAAGGCTTGAAGTCCCATTAAGTCTGTTGATTTTGTTCCAGACAACTTTCATTGATGTATTTCTGTGAATT
>NW_024000220.1:0-3020 GCF_014805625.2 Glossina fuscipes
TACCGCCCTGCCCAACAGATCCACGCCGGAGCGACAGAACTGCGATAACAGTTTGGCGAACCCCCCTTATACTGCCGCCCTGCCCAACAGATCCACGCCGGAGCGACAGAACTGCGATAACAGTTTGGCGAACCCCCCTTATACTGCCGCCCTGCCCAACAGATCCACGCCGGAGCGACAGAACTGCGATAACAGTTTGGCGAACCCCCCTTATACTGCCGCCCTGCCCAACAGATCCACGCCGGAGCGACAGAACTGCGATAACAGTTTGGCGAACCCCCCTTATACTATCATTTCTTATTGCCATCATTACCCTTTTTTTTCTTTCTCCTTTTTTTTTTTTCATTTCATATATTTTTTTCGTGTAAATGTTACCCAATACCATTACTAAGAGGAAGTCTGGCGGATTCTCCCGTTCCTTCCATGACCTCCAACGAAATAAAATGGACTTAATGCCAAGCATCACTTCGTGTAACGAAACCGTCTTGCATTAAGGCAACTAAATGCATCTATCCCGCGACGAAATAGATTTACTTGTAACACAAGTTAAATTCGTCTTGACTCTGTGCTATTTTTGTTATGTATATATTTCGCGTTGAAAAAAACAAATTATTCGGAGAGGACCATTCAAAAAAACTATTTACTTTAAAAATTATTTTAATTGGGCAAAATCTGAAGCAAACATTGAAATAGAAATTAGGATCAAAATGGGAATAAAAAAAAAAAAAAAAATCGAATCGACAATTGAAATAAAAATTAGAATCGAAAAAAACGAAATAAAAATTTGAATC
The DNA here is from genome assembly GCF_014805625.2 of Glossina fuscipes. NCBI lineage: Eukaryota > Metazoa > Arthropoda > Insecta > Diptera > Glossinidae > Glossina > Glossina fuscipes. Next base: position 792 of record NW_024000220.1, read on the forward strand.
AAAAATTGAAATAAAAAATTGGGATCAACAATTGAAGCAGAAATTCAGAAAAAAAAAAAAAAATTTTAGAATCAACAATTGGAGTAAAAGGATTAGAATCAAAAATTGAAGTAAAAAGCAATAGAATCAAAAACTGAAATAAATAAAAAAAAAAATCAGAATCAAACATTGATATCAAACTTTCACTGTCCACTGTTTCTTGTGGACTGCTTGGTAACTTCAGACAGACAACTTAAAATGCTGGTATAGAGTAGTCTAGCCAATCAAGGAAAGGCACCTGTTATTATAAATAATCGTTTAGGGGTGGAAGGAAAAACATTAAATGATTTTTAATTCTTTTTACGGTGTTTTCTCACATTCTCCACAGAGTCTCAATATATACGAACGTTAACTTGTTACAATCGATAATAAAAACAAATACTCGGTATAGGAAATAATGCCCAAACACGAGATTTATTTTTTTTCAAAACACTAAATTTTCTTTAATTACTTTCATCAATTGTTACAACCTTTGTACTGGGTCACGCACTTTGTCATGAAGTATAGCGACCAACGTTTATCAAATTAGAAAAAAAAGAGAAGAAAAAAAGGAAGAAAGGCTTTATTATATATTTATATATTCTATGTCCGCGTCTATCGCTGGTTGCCACTTTGTCATGGAGCACAGCGACCAACGTTACTCATTAAAAGGCACAAAAAACAAATTTCTCCTTTTTCTTTTTTTTTCCTTTCTTTTTTTTTCTTTAATCAAAATTTTTTTTTTTTTTTTTTTTTTTTTTCCACAAACGAACTTTCTTTAATTGATTTGAAACTTTATACTTGGGCTAACTATTTCGTTGGGCGCCACTTTGTCATGAAATATAGCGACCAACGTTTACCAATTTTTAGAAAACAAATTTTCTTTAATTAGAAAATAAATTTTCTTTAATTAATTTAAACTTTATACCGGGTTAAATTTACGTTGGGCGCCACTTTGTCATGAAACTCCTATGGCGACCAACGTTAATCATTTAAAAACGAAAGAAAAAATTTTCTTTAATTTGAAAGCAAATTTCCTTTAATTAGACAACAAATTTTATACCCCTTGTAGCGTGTGGGCTTTCCGTTGGGCGCCACTTTGTCATGAAACTCCTTTTCTTTTTCCCCGCCGTCGAGGATTTAAAAATTTTTCTTTAGACAAAGAAAGAAAAAAAAAAAAATAGATAAAATAAAATAAAAAAAAAATGAAATAATAAAAAAACAAACTAAATAAACGAAAAGGTCTGGTCAGTTTCCGGCTGTGCGTCTGTCGCCAGTGAGTCAGTCGGTCATCGTCTAGCGTCGGCCCTACATGGCCACCATGTGCACGCCCCTACACCTCAGCCACAGCGGTGGCAGCGCACGCTTAGCCACACATGGGTAACAACAAAATTGAATAGCTTAAAAGAAAAGGTAACATAACTTACAGTACAAGTACGGTGGTGGTGATCGTTCACTTGATGACTATTACTGCTTCCACTGTCGGCTGCAGCTGTCACAATGCCCCCAATAAACGGTCGCCGTTGCTGTTGCTTCTGCCGTTCTACGGGTGAATCTCTAACAACTGCAGGCGGATGCTTCACAGGATAACCAAAGGCTGAGAATGGTGGATGCGGCACCCTATCGGTGATTGCCGGCTGTGGCCGTAAATGCTGCTGATAATTAACACGTCGCTGTTGCTGTCGCTGTTCACCTTCTTTTGACTTTATTTATTTCCTTCGCACTATTTCCGTCACTCCTTAATTCTGGGACGTATGGTGAAGCAGGCCCGAGAGAAAAAAAAAAAAAACACTCACCAAATTGTTACCACAGTGCCGAATAGAGCAAACACCTTGTTAATTTTTGCTTCCTTTTTATTTCAAATGATTTCTTTAGACTCTTTGCTGTTTCTCGTTTTATTGATTAGACAAAATTTCATGTCTCTTTACATATAAAATTAAATATTTTAAATGATTTCTTTAAACCTCTTGCTGTTTCTCGTTTAATCGATTAGACAAAAATTCCATGTCTTTTTACACATAAAATTAAATATTTTAAATGATTTCTTTAAACTTTCGCTGTTGCTCGTTTTACCAATTAGACCAAGTTTCATGTCTTTAACACTACCAATGGATAAAAACAACGGGAACCGCACTCCGCGAGAGCCTAACTCCGATTTTATTTGCTGCGGGGTGATACGTATATTTCCTTAAAGCCTTCCTTTTTTTTTTT
>NW_024000221.1:0-4815 GCF_014805625.2 Glossina fuscipes
TACAGACCGACAGACCCCCTACCCAAGGTTTGTTCGCGGCCGTTACAGCTCGGACCCATCGATATCACCTGTGATATGGAATGTGTACGTCAAATAGTCCGCGGACAGACCGACTATACTCCCCGACGACCGACTACTACAGACCAACGTGTGGCTTCGACCCACGCCCTGAGTTTAAGAGTCTCATGCTCTACCGACTGAATTAGCCGGGCAAATTCGGTGTATACTCAAGAGGTTTTAGAGAAGAGAATATCTTTGGCTTGTCATACTCCTAGCTTCCGCCCTGTCGTCTAGCTGGTGTCATCGAACTTGCACCTTGTGACTAAGCTGTCTAATCTGTTCATTCCGTAAGTCGAGCAACCCTTTGAGTAGTTGATTTTGCATCCGATATTGTTGATTTTCATTTGCGATTCTTTGCAACAAGTTTAGCAACCTTTCGCGATCTATGGGTCGTGAACCTCTTAACGCTTCCGTGGCCAAGTCGAAAGGTGTTCAACTACTGCTGCCATCATTATTACTTCCACCACCCGTGTTGGTAGAGAATTCGAATTCACTGTTTATCATCGTTGAGCGGCCGCTTGATGCTAGATTCATTGGAACCTGGTTTATGTACGCTTGCGGAGCAGGCTGAAAACAAGATTTCCTATGCTGAGCTGTTGCAGTTACTGTGGCATCTGTGCCGAAATTACGCTCTGTAGTACTGTTGCCAGCAGGCTGTTTGGTTGAAGGCAGTTGTTGCAGATTCTACACGCTATGGCGATGGTGATGGTGCTGATGTGGATGATGATTTGGTGTCGAGTGTTCACGTTGCTGTCGTTTCTGTGATCGATGAAGATGTTGATTTGGTATTACAGTAGTTGCAGGTGAATGAGGCCTTGAAGATCTCCGTGTACTATGTTGACTACTTAAATTTTTGTTGATGCGTGTACGTTTCGCCAGTTCGTTTTGATTATCATGACTAGCAATGTCGCTAATAGCTGTCGAAGAAGGCAATAGCTGGTTACGGTGACTTACTACTGTTATTGTCGTTTGAGCCTTGTTGAGCTGAATCTGCTGCTGTTGTTGACGACGATTACGTAAAGGTGACGTTGAAGAGGTGATTTCAATAGATCCGCTGAACTTTTCGCGTGTGTTGTGTGGAAATGTTTCCTTACCTTCACCTAGAGAGTTTTGCTTTACATCAGCCGGTTGAAGTGATGAGTTTCGGTACCTCTTGGAGTTATCGTTTCCTTGGCTTATGGCGTCTAAAACTTGGCATTTACTCGGAGAATTAATAGTGTCTGCTTTGGTGGCGACAGATAAGCCAAAAGCTTTCCAGAAGTCGATGCCGAAATAAAATGGCTGCCGCAACTCTGGTACTATATAAAATTCAATATTCCTGGTCTCGCCCTCCCACTCGACGGGTAAGGTAATGAGTCCCGTTATGGATGTCTTCTTTCCGTCTGCTGTTTTGACGTGTTGATTCCGTAGCTTAATGACTCGATGTCTTCGATTCTCAAGGAATCTCGTTGCTCCGGCCCCACAACAACTCACGCTGGCTCCTGTGTCCAGAAGAGCGGTTACTTCGGTGTTGTCGACCTTGGTCCGAGCAAACATCCTGTCATCGTGCTCTAGGGAAACAATCGCTGAGATCTCCTTTTGCTGAAACCTCCTGTACGCCTTCCTCCTTTGGCGTAAGATCAGAATCTCTCTATGTTTTCTCGTGAGCGCTCGCCTTCTAAAAATCTCTGCGCTAAATATCTCGTGTCGCTTCTGCTGGTAGTCCGCGATCCTCTGGGCTAAGCTTCTGTACTCGGGGATGTCTTGATCCGTTGCTGGTGTTATTGTTGCGCCTGTTGCTGCTCGCGTTAATATTGTCATTGCTGAGGTTGGTGTTGTTCTTGTTGCTATTGTTGGTGCTGTTATTGCTGTTGTTGTTGTTGATGTTGCTGTTGTTGTTATTGATGTTGCTGTTACTGTTGCTATTGTTGATGTTGCTGTTGATGTTGTTATTGCTATTGTTGTCGCTGTTGCTGCTATTTTTAACGTTGTTGTTCCGGGTGCTGTTTCGTCTGGCAGGAGTTCCCGGCTTGCCTCGCCAACCTGGTGTTTTCCGATGCGCATGCGAAACAGACCATGTTGTGGAAGGGACACCTGAATCGATTTTCTCTGGTGCCCTCTGCTGGATTTCTTAGAAAATAATCTCCTGGCATACCGCACACATAGCATATCATCAGATGGAAAGGTGACTGGCAGAAGGCCATGCTCTGCGCCGGCCTCACTGCGATCGCCGGTGCTGGTGTAGTGGTATGGTGCTGGGGTGTTAGTACTGCTGCTGTTGCCTCTTGCTTCGGCTGGCCTGCACGTGACGTTGCTGGTTGCATGCGGTGCCGCTCGTTCGGATGCTTATTTGTATTGCCTGTGTTGATCCATCTCTTTTCGTGTTTCATAGCCCCGCCGTTTTCGCGTTGCCTGTCGCTGTTTGGACCATGCCGCGGCGCTAGAGCTTCAACTGCTTCGCGATGAACTCCGTCACCATTTTCACCTCCCTGACCGATCTCGCTCACGTGTTTCGGTCTGCTTCTACTTTCTCTCAACAGCTTTTCTGCCCTCTTGCATTCAGCTTTGAACTCGCCAACGCTTTCTACTTTGGTGGCGAAGATCAGTGTTGCCAGACTGGGCTTAACGTTGGACTTCATTATTTTGATCATTTCTGCCTCAGGGATCTTTCTGCGTAGGCGGAATGTTAGGTCGTGTATCTCCGCGTAATAGTCCTCGAAGTCTCGGCGTTCTGCTGCTTCCGCTCCATGATTTCTCTAATCAATTCGTAATCAGAGTCTGCGGTCTTGAACTGATTGAGGAGCTCAGCTTTTAGCGCGAAATAATCAAAAGTGACGTCTCCTTCTCTATCCTCCAGCAGCTGTCAATACCATTTGCTGGCTTGACCGGTCACTAGACAGTGAAACTCGGCAAATAATTCCTCATGGCTTATCTGGTGCTGCTGCCTGAGCCGTTCCACTCGGAACACAAAGCTCTCGACCGTAAGACCTTTACCAGAGCCGTCGAATTTAACGTGCCAGCGATTGAGATCTATGTTCTGCCTTCGGGCGTTTTCATCGCTGGTCCGCTGTTGTCCTGCCTGCTGATCGTGCTGGTAACTACCGCTAGGCTGCGCTACTGTTTGGGGTGGCATTTGCTGTTGTGGTGTTGAAGTCGATGCTGCTATTATAAAATTTTGTGTCCCTTCGCTGTCTCGTAGTTTGGTTCGCTGCGTTACTGCGGACTTCTCTTGCTTTAGGTGGCTAATTTCTTGGATACAGCTTAGGAGCATTTTGTGTTGTTGCTTCAGCATGCTTGCTAAGTCTAGATCCGAGCTAGCTGTCTCTCCTGCTGGGCCTGGCTGGCGGTGATCGCTGCGACCATTAACCGCGATGTTGCCACTGGCGTTGTGAGTGATGTTTGGCGTCTCGTCGTCTGACATTTTGAAAAGGTGGTTCAGCTTTCTGCTGAGGCTGTTAAAACGTGATGCTGCGCTGCTATCTGCAGAATGCTCTAATGTGGTGTAGTTTCCTCCGAACTGGAATCGCTGGAATACCGGATCCAACCGTGTCGCCAGGGACTCGTCTACCGCGAAGCGTGGGCTGGATTGAAGCTTGGGTTCATACCAGGTTAGAACCCCCTGATTGTCACGGTTTTCTGCCCTACTGCTATCGTAAACCAGGTAAAACCGTAAATCTCTGGAAAACTCCCCGAAGACGATACCCTAGAACTGCGAGGACTAGGCACGAAAAATCGAAGAAAAACTACCAATCTACCCCCCTCTCTTAACTCAACAAACCGATCTCGTAGTCGTAACTTAGCACAATCGACCAAAGAAACAGAAGCAGAACAATTAATAGAAACAAAGAAGCAATTAATGTGGTCAAACCGACCACCAAGACGAGAAAGAATCAAAACAAGCAAAGCGGCTATAGCACTCGTCGTTAGAAATTTTCTGTATGCTTACTCTATTGTGCAAATGTTTCTTTCTTCTTTTATATCTTTTCGTTTTCAATCAATGCTTAAGAATATTTTTTTCTCTCTTTTTGTCTTTACATGTATATGAGTGACTTGATGCACCTAGATTTTCACATCTTTAAATTTCAATTACAATTATTTTTTTCTCTTCAGAGCTATGTTCTCTTACTATCTTGAATGGGAATTCGTATATATATAAAAGTTTGTGTATATTGTTATTTATCTTTGTACAAATTTATATCGTATCTTCTGGGTTTCTTTTTTTTTTGTATATGTATATATAACCCTCGTATGGGGCGTACACTTTTAAAGGGGATGCCAGCAATGCTCTATACGCCAAGGATTTTATTTTTTTTTTCTTCTTCTATTGTTGTTCAGGACCGAACATGAACGAAATCTTGGCCCTCCTAGGGCAGTGCTAGCATTACAGCTCGTTAATAAAAAGATATTACTTATAATAAGGTTATAAATAAATGTATTAATAATAAGAAAGGTTATAGAAACAGATATTACTTATAAAAAGCTATAGATAAATATATTAATAATAACAAAGGTTATAAATTGGGAAAATCCTTTCGACTTGTTTTTTTTTCTCTTAACTCCCGTGCTGTAGCTGAACACGGCGTGGGTGTGCACATGAGGTTCCGTTTCCCCCCCGATTACTTTTCATGGACCCCACACCAAATGACTTCTCTCCCCTCCTGAACAGTCGACCCCTATCGTGTTTTAAATGCACGATCTGGTGGGCGTGCCGCTCAAGACCCCCCCTTTTATTGCCGCCCTGCCCAACAGATCCACGCCGGAGCGACAGAACTGCGA
>NW_024000222.1:0-1313 GCF_014805625.2 Glossina fuscipes
AAAAAAATTCACACTTTGCTTTCAGGAACTATTTTTGCCGATTTTTTGAAATTTGTTATGTTAGCGAAAAATGTATATGGGAGAACACCCAACTTTGACACTCTGGTGCGGCCAAACTAGAAAATGTCGCCTATATTCACAAAAATTTTGTACTGTAGTACAATGATTTCTAGTACAAAATACACTATACTGTAGTACAATGATTTTCAGTACAAAATACGCTATACTGTAGTACAATAATTTTCAGTACAAAATACACCATACTGTAGTACAATAATTTTCAGTACAAAATACACTATACTGTAATATACCGCAGTACAATAATTTTCAATACAAGATCCACTATACTGCAGTACAATAATTTCTAGTACAAAATACACTATACTGTAGTACAATAATTTTCAGTACAAAATGCACTGTACCGTAGCACACCATAGTACAATAATTTTCAGTACAAAATGCACAATACCGTAGTACGATAATTTTCAGTTCAAAATGCACTATACTGTAGTACAACATTTTTCAATACAAAATGCGCTATACCGTAGTATACCGTAGTACAACATTTTTCAGTACAAAATGCACTACACTGTAGTGCAACATTTTTCAGTACAAAATGCGCTATACTGTAGTACAATAATTTTCAGTACAAAATACGATATACAGTAGTACAACATTTTTCAGTACAAAATGCGCTATACGGTAGTACAATAATTTTCAGTACAAAATACGCTATACTGTAATATACCGTAGTACAATAATTTTCAATACAAAGTCCACTACACTGTAGTACAATAGTTTTCAGTACAAAATCCACTGTACTGTAGTACAATATTTTTCAGTACAAAATACACTGTACTGTAGTATACCGTAGTACAATAATTTTCAGTACAATATACACAATACTGTAGTACAATAATTTTCAGTACAAAATGCACTATACTGTAGTACAATAATTTTCAGTATAAAATACACTGTACTGTACCCATTTTTCGCTAACATAGCAAATTTCAAAAAATCGGCAAAAATAGTTCCTGAAAGCAAAGTGTGAATTTTTTTTGCTTAATTGATCGGTATTTTTATATAGATTCACGTGATATAGGTGAATATAGGCGACATTTTCTAGTTTGGCCGCACCAGAGTGTCAAAGTTGAGTGTTCTCCCATATGCACTCTTCGCTAACATAACAAATTTCAAAAAATCGGCAAAAATAGTTCCTGAAAGCAAAGTGTGAATTTTTTTTGCTTAATCGATAGGTATTTTCATATAGATTCACGTGGTATAGGTGAATATAGGCGACATTTTCTAGTTTG
>NW_024000223.1:0-4298 GCF_014805625.2 Glossina fuscipes
CGAATTTCCGGTATTGCCAACCAGTAGCATCGTTCCTATCGACAAAAAATACGTTCTGATTTTTCCAACTGATCCCTCCATAACAATTTTCAAGATCCATTGGTGAGTTGCGATAGTACGATCAAGGCGAATTCTCGAAAATGTTTGGATCTTGGTTTTCTCAACGTTTTTGGTGTAAAGGTGGAATCAATTGAGGGTTAATGGAAGAGTAGTGTTGATGATGGTATTGTAAATTTCCTTCTGCATTTTTCACTTTAACTTTTCTTCCAATGTAGCTTTGAAAATCCAACTTTTCCATGACATCATCCATAATTAGAGGAGCAGAAGCAGCATACTTTGCCGCTCGATCAGCCTGCTCATTTCCCAGTAAACCGATGTAACTTGGTACCCATAACATTTTAATTTATCCGTCGGGTGTAGTAATTATATTTCTTAATTTGTTGATGGTGCTCCATCTCGAAGTCGAAGGGTTCCGAATAGCTAGTAATACAGAGAAACTGCCGGTAACAATGACGGTTTTGAGTTTGCTTTTATGGGCAAGGTTCGCAGCGTGAAGGATAGCTCTGGCTTCGGTTGTGAACGTTGAAGTACTTTCGTGATATATGTGATTGAGAAGAACATGTCCTGTAGCATCTACCATGGCACAAGCAGGAGGCACGCCAAGAATTTTGAGCCGTCTGTGTATAAAAGATTCCAACCAGTACTCTCCAGTAGTTGGGTTTTTTCAGCTATTAGATTCCTGAAGACGCAATTTGGAGTATCTTCTTTCTTGTCCATAGACAGTGAGATGTCAAAAGAGCTGTCTTTCAAAATCCAGGGAGGTTTAACACCAAAAAAACGGGAAATTTTTAAGGGAATGTTCAATTCCTTTGCCATGCACAAACAATGGTCAATTGCAGATGGTGACTTTGGAATTTTCTTCGCAATAATAATCTTTTTCATCATCGAGAATAGATTTGTTTGAATTAAGAAGCTTGGGGACTATTTTAGCTTTTAACTCATACAGTCTATTTTCTAAAGTTGGGAGACCAGTTTCAATTATAATATTATTTATGGGCGTCGTCCGAAAAGCATAACAACTTGCTCTGTCGGTTTGGTGATAGACCGGTTTAAGGATGTTGATATTAGATTTGCAGCTATTGGCATAAATTATCAAAGCATAGTCAATCTTGCTTAACACAAGCATTTTGGTAAGATAAGCAATAGTGTTAATATGCGCATGGCTTCTCCAAGCAACGTACTGTATGAAGTTCACCCTTTTTGAAATAGAATTTTTTAACCGAAGACAGTGTGCTTTCCAACGATAATTGTTTGAAAAATGAGCCCGAGAATATGCAGCGTGTGCACGTTTAGTACTGGTAAGCCATTAATATTCATCAGTAGATTTCCTGCATCGCAAATCTGCTTTCGACATATGTGCACTTTTTTAGATTTTTGTATGGAAATTTTAGCCCCTGACGAGTTTGCCCATGCGGAGATCTCTCATCCAATAGATTCGAGGATGTTGATTGCTTTCGTGTTGTTTTTTTCTTTTGTAAAAATGTATACATCGTCCGCGTAGAGACAATGTTCCACTCTTGGTACACGGCAAAGAATTTTGCTAATTTCGTCGAAGGCGATCTGGAAAAGCATGACAGAGAGAGAAGATCCTTGCGGAATGCCATCCATTAGCGGAAAGGAATCCGAAAGATGATTGTTGATTCTAACTTTGAACCGCCGATGCGGCATGAATGATTTGATGTAATTGAAGAATTTGGGTCCAACATTCCACGATTTCAAGAGTCTTAAGATAACATGAAGACCAACTCTGTCAAATGCTTTTTCCAAATCAATTGAAAGAATTGTTACGTGATTTCGTTCGGAAATTGCTTTGCTTATGAAATAATCAATATGTAACAGAGCGTCGATGCACCCTCTACCCCGCTTGAAAAGAACTTGTTGCTTTGTTATCAGGTTCTTGGAGTCAAGAAACCAAGATAATCTAGATGCCATAATCTTTCCAATACCTTTGAGAGGCAAGATAAAAGAGAGATTGGGCGATAATCCGATGCGATGGAGACATTTTTAGACTTTGGAATTGGAACAACTCTTGCCAGTTTCCACATGTAGGGTATATGGCCAGTCAAAAATACCCTATTGTATAGGTCCAGCAATTTCTTTTTACTTGAATTAGACAGTGCACTGATCATTTGGTATGAGATGCGGTCTACACCAGGTGTCTTCCCTTTCGATTTGGAGAGACAACTTTCAAGTTCTAACGTAGATATGCTATTTTCCAAGAAGATGGCACATCTGTGAATACAATTTGAAAGAGTAATTGGAGTCCTTTTATTTTCGATGAAAACCAAGGAAAAGTTGTTGTCAGAGGAGTACTCGCACCACATTCGTCCAAAGTAATTAGAAATATCATGTGCGTCAGTTAAAGTTCCATTGGGAGTGCAGATGGCAAAAATTTCGTTCAGGTCTGAAGTCCCATTGAGTCTGTTGATTTTGTTCCAGACAACTTTCATTGATGTATTTCTGTGAATTCCTCTCGAAAAAAGTTCCAAACTAAGTGCCTTTTATTTTCGTAGTTCCTTCCTGACTAGAGTTTTGGCCTTTTTGTATAATAACAAATGATCATGATCAGGACATCTCTTAAAGCGGTGCCATAGATCCATTTTATTTTTCCTCAAAAACGAAAGCGTGTTGTTCGACCAAGGAACCATAGCTCGTCTAAAAGAGGTGTTGGATTGAGGAATAGAAAGATGAGGAGCCGTGCGAATCACTTTAGTCATAATAGCAGCATCATGGTTGCAGTTCTCGTTAAATGGCTTTGAATTCAGAAATGACTCGGCCTGTTCGGAGTAATTGATCCAATCCGCTTTATATAGGAGGAATTTGGACTGGAATAGGATTAAAAGAGGTTCTACAATGGGTTTCTTGAAGCTATATAAAGGTTGGACTGAAATCACTTACGGGTGTACGGAGTTCATCAATATTATTAAGAAGTCCCTTAATGTTCCATTGTAGAATTTTAAAAACTTTATTTAATTGTAGTGACATGGAGTGGAAAGTAGATTAAGTTGACATGTCAGTGCCTCGGTCGAAAATGTCACTATAAGAATTTTGCGTGAATAATTTGTTCTTAGCAGCAGAATAATCTGTACTTAGGTGTCTGCGTATATTTGAACCGCCACGAGTAGGCACACGTGAATAATTTGAAATTGAAGGTTGATTGAAGGATGAAAGATTGGATTCATTACAGCTTGTAATTTGTTTGGTATGAGTTGAGGACTGGTGTTTGTGGGGGATTTAGATTATTAGATTTTGGCATATGTGTTGTTGTTTTAATTTTTTCAATATTTGCTACTGTTTTGATTTTTTCAATATTATCTTTGGCGGGCAATGGAACTGGTTTGGCAATGTAATTTTTGGTTGTTAGTAGAACAGGTTTTTCTTTGGAAGGAGTTTGCAAGTTAAAGGCTTATTAGGCACTATTTGCGAGGCGACAACAGCGTAGGTATTGCTTTTGCTAATTCATTGGGTTCCAGATGGATTAATTTCCCGGTATTTGCGTCGCGCTTCACCCATACTACAGTAATTTTCTGTTTTGATTTTTAGAATTTCACGCATTTGTATAAAACGTGGGCATTGTTTGTCTAACGCAGAGTGTAGATAGTTGCAATTTAAGAAAAAGCTACGCGTACAGTTTTCAGGATATGGAGGAAGACCGCAGTTAGCACAGGATGGAGAGCTGGTGCATCTTTTTGCCGTATGGCCCAGGCGTTGGCAGTTTTTATATCTCATGGGATTTGGAATGTAGAGTTCTACTTTACATTTGTACCAAGTTACATCAACCGTTGCCGGTAGCCGATAGCGGTCAAAAGACAAAATAATTCTTCCTGTAGGAGAGCGGGTTTTCCATCGTCATTTAATTTGGTGAATTTGTAGACTTCAGTCACTTCTTGGCTGCCCATTTCGCGCACAATTTCATGTTCCGGCACATGCTTTAAGCATAGGGCATAAACTACGCCTTTAACCGAGTTCAGTTTGTCATGCAGTTTAGCGGATATAGCGCACAAGTTGGCTAATGATTTCGACTTTATGAGCTTTTCGGTTGCGCTCAGTTTCCCAGGACAAGTAAATTTCCATCGCGTAAAATCGATATAGAGTCTATATGCGTTGTAATGCAATCTAGTGCTTTTTTAACAGCGAAAGGGCTGAATTACGAAATTGTTATGGAGGGATCAGTTGGAAAAATCACAACGATTTTGTCGATAGGAACGATGCTACTGGTTGGCAATACCGGAAATTCG
>NW_024000224.1:0-3642 GCF_014805625.2 Glossina fuscipes
GCTTAGTAGTATTAATAAAGTAAAATATTGAATTGATATTCTGTTCTGAAGCTGATTATAGAATGTTCAAAGGGTTAATCGTTCCAAATGCAATACTTCTAGCCAAGGAAAAGTTTAGGCAGTCGCAGAGAATGTGCTTTATAGTGAGAGTTTGTCCACAACTGCAGATTGGGGAGGAAGACTTCTTCAGGATCCATTGGTGAGTTGCAATTGTATGACCAGAGCGAATTCTCGAAAATGTTTGGATCTTGGTTTTCTCAACATTTGTTGGATATAGAGGTGGAGTTAATTGAGGGTTAATGCAAGAGTAGTGTTGATGATGGTATTGTAAATTTCCTTCTGCAATTTTCTCTTTAACTTTTCTTCCAATGTATCTTTGAAGATCCAACTTTTTCACGCATCTGTACAAAACGCGGGCATTGTTTGTCTAACGCTGAGTGTTGATCATTGCAATTTATGCAGAAACTACGGGTACAGCTTTCAGTATGTGGGGGATGACCACAGTTAGCACAAGATGCAGCATTAGTGCATCTTTTTGCCGTATGACCCAGCCGTTGGCAATTTTTACACCTCATAGGATTTCGGATGTATAGTTCTACTTTACATTTATACCACGCCACATCAACTGTTCGCGGTAATCGATAGCGATCAAAAGTTAAAATAATCCTTCCTGTAGGAGAGCGTGTTTTTCCGTCATCATTCAGTTTGGTGAATTTATATATTTCAGTCACTCCTTGATTGCCCATTTCGCGAACAATTTCATCTTCCGGCACATGCTTTAAGCAAGGGGCATAAATTACGCCTCGAACGGAGTTAAGTTTCTCATGTAGTTTAGCTGAAATAGCACATAGATTAGCTAAAGATTTGGCCTTTATGAGCTTTTCGGTTGCGCGCGGGTTCCCAGCGAGGACCAGTAAATTCCCATCGCGTAGAATCGAGATGGAGTCGATGTATGTTGTAATGCTATCTAGACCTTTTTTTATAGCAAAAGGGCTAATTTGGGAAATTGTTATTCGAGCATCGGTTGAAGAAATAACAATATATTTTTTATCAATAGGGGTTATATCGCTGATTGGCAACACCGGAAAATCAGAATTTTTACTTTTTTTTTCTTTGGAGGGATGTATCACTTAATAGATGAAATCTATTCGAGTGTTTATCTGGCGGCCCCGGGGCCATTATGTCTTATTGTTGTCTATTGCTCATTATTTGTGAAATAACCACTCACTTGAAAAGGTTTGGGAAACTACTGAATAAAATGTCAGATGTTTTTAATTTTTTTTTATGTTTTTAAAGGAAAGCACGTACGGTATCCGCGATGAACAGTTTTCGCAATAAACACACAAAAAGTTCAATAAATTTTAATAGGTTTGAAAACTTTTAAAAACGTATAACGCAATAAATTGCAAAAATTTTTTCACAGAGAGAAAAATTTGACCACAGCGCTTGAGTTGATAAAACAACATGAATATAATAATAATAATAAGTAAAATAACAAAGAAAATATTTAAGAAAAACCCATATACTAGGAGCCACATAAATAAATGTGTGTAAAAAAATATTTTTTTTCAACAAAGCAATGACTGAAAGAGAAAAAAAATCGAATAAAAGCCACTCACACATGAATATCTGAATTCGTTTGCAGAAACGACCCTCATATCAAAAAGAATAAAAAAAAAAGAGGCTCAAAATTTATTAAAATTTTTGAAGAGTGATTGAAAAATGTCTTTTAACTGAAGCAAGTCGTGAAAGAGAAACCAAAGCATAAGTGGATCAAGTTACCGTTTCTCTTCGTCTCGCGGTCACCAAGCAAAGCGCATAGCATTCGTGTGTGAATATATTAATTTTAAACGTCATTGACGCTTTTGCGAAATAATAAACATTAAGGAGAATGTAAATAAGATAAAATTATGGAAATTATGTATAAAATACACTTCTTATTACAATAGCTTTTGCGAAATAATATACATTAAGAAAAAGTTGTTAATATTGAAATATTTAAAAAGAAGAGAATTTACAAAATTTGAAATTATATCTCACCAAATGAAGTTGTTTTTTTCTTAAAGTAAAGAAGAAAAAATTAAATAATTAGAACGAAACGAACACAATCGGCCATAACAACGATAAGAGCACCGGCAGCAGTAATATGACGTACATCATTGATCGTCAATGAAATTCATAATAAAATTCATTGAACAAACGCTTTAAATTACGCAAAAAAAAAGAGGCAACACAACGAAGTGAAGAGGAAGAGGAAAAGGGGTGAATAAGAGGACGAGAGTGTAAGAAGAAGGAACCATGTGATGTAAGCAGCCACCACCGCAGACACTAGCAACATACAGATTCACTGTCAGGTATTTTAATTCATTTATTTCGTTTTTGTTCTTCTTCTTGTCCCCTATTTACGGAGGAGCCCCGATTTGTGGCTGAGTGCAAACTGCCACCGCTGTGGCTGAGGTCAGGTGAGGGAATGTGCATGTGATGGCACCGTAGGGAGGACGTCGGACGATTACAGACGGACTCACGGTGAACAGACGGACGATAGACAACCGACGAGACTTTTTTATTCTTTGTCATGAGGCTCAGAGAGCCAAACCCCGTTAACAAATACGCTCTACCGGCAACAAAGGGGCTAGTACCGTGACAAAGTGGCGCCCAACGTAAAGCAACCTAGCATAAAATTTTTTTAGTGATTAATAAGTTGGTCGCTTGACAAAGTGGCGCCCAACGCAATTACGAACAAGTGGTATAGAAAAATCTTGCTTTTCTGATTAACGTTGGTCGCACGACAAAATGTCGCCCAACGAAATTTCGGACCATCGAAATTGACCTTATATGCATAAAATAAATGTCTGAGTTAGTTATATATATTTATACTACCAGCAGGCGGAATTTGATGATCTTAAGCTAAGCGTAGTTACTGCATTAGCAGCAATTGACACAGACTAGGAAATAAGTGGTTTCTTGATTGAATGTGGTTTTTTTTTTTGGATCTGCTGTTTAATATAATCTTAAAGTATTCTCTTTAATTCGCTATAACCGGCAAACATTTCCTAAACGTTATTTAAATAAAGTAAAATGCGGCGAGATTTATATTTCATTTAAATAGACGTTGGTCGCCATAGTACAGTGACAAAGTGGCGCCCAACGCGGAATACGAAACAAATAGATAAGAATTCCTTTTTTCTTTATTTGGTGTAACAAGTTTACATTCTTAATATCCTAAATCTCAATAGACGTTGGTCGCCATAGAATTTTGACAAGGTGGCGCCCGACGGAAACGATCTATTATATAAAAAAAAATTTTTCTTTTCATTGATTAACACGTTGGTCGCCATAGAACGGAAACCTCAGGTGCACACCCACGCCGTGCTCAGCTACAGCACGGGAATTAAGAGTAAAACAAAGTCTTAAAAGGCAGTTCCTGATTTATAACCTTTTCTATTGTTAATATATCTATTTATAACATTTTCTATTATTAATATCTTTACTTAATTAACGAAATGTAATGCAAACACTGTTCTAGGAAAGCAAAGATTTTATTCGCTTTCGGTTCTGAACGATAATAAAAGAAAAGTAACAATAAAAATTTTTGGCTTGGAGAGCATTGCTTGCACCCCTATAAAAATTGTACACCCCATA
>NW_024000225.1:0-1349 GCF_014805625.2 Glossina fuscipes
GCGCTAAGAGCCAATTGAACTCGACTGCTATTTGTTTAGTTGAGTTTCTAGTATAAGTGGAATAAATAAAATAAATAAATAAATAAATATCTGGTTCCCTTAATAAGTTTCGGATTTTAACAAAACAGCATGATACTATTGAAATACAAGTTTTCCAGGCTTAACAGCTCTTTTTCTCCCGTAAGATAAGAAATAAGGAGAAGATAATGTTATTTTTTTGGGTTGGAAGCTGATAACAGCAACGTAACAACCCGTTGAAGAGAACTGCTCCTAAGAAGAAACTCTTTAACAAGTCTCTCTTAGCACACCAGAATGAAGCGTTAAGCAATGATTCCAACTTACCGATATGAACTATCAATTTAAAAAAATTTGTTTTCATAGAGCTTAATGTGTAAGAGCTTAATGTTGCTTAAATCTATGGCAGGATTTTGGGGTATAAAATTACCAATCTCTACGAAAGTCGTGGTAGGGCATAGATAAGTTAAAGCCCTTTTCCAAAGAGTAACCACAACCAAGGCAAAAGCATTGGTTGAAGTAGGCATTGCGTAGAAACTAGTGATCCCGAGCAGAGTATTTAACACGGAATCAATCACAAACTATCAGACATCTTCGAGTACCTGGGAACTAAGCTAAAAGCTTATAGGAGAAGCCCAACTGAAGTGATTCTTAACAAATGAAAATTAATTCTTTAAGAAACAACATTTAATTAACTGTAATCATGTACATGAACATATTTCGTAAATAAAAATAAACATTCTTAAACTAAATATATAAATACAATTAAAACTTATGTGCAACATTTTCCTTTAGAAACACACAATAAACAATATACGCAAACTTATGCACTTTTAAACAAAAACTATAGTAAGTCTTTCCGGTTCATATCCGCAAAAAATCTTTATAAATCAAATTCTTAAAGAATTTAAATATATAAAAACAAATTATAATTGTTTTATTCTAAAGCAATTCATGCTGTTATATAAGAAAGTCTTCTTCGCAGTGTCCGCAATGTAGATTTTCAAAGAAAGTAGGTTTTGGAAATGTTTCAAAAGTAAGAATAAAAGGATATCAACTTAGTTCTGAGTATAAGAGTGAAGGTTCCCGCACTTTCTACTAAAAAGAAAGCAGTCAAAAAATACAATTAAAGCCCTCATCGTTAGCCCTAAGAAACTGGGATATATTCTTTCTATCAAAACGTGTACAACGAAGAAGGAAACTTCAAGGAACGCGGAAAGTATATACATTTTTGGTCAGTACAAAATTCTGAATCGATTTACAGATTTTTTAATTTATTTACAAGTCCAATAAATTTCTTTTGGTGGATTTAAAACTTTGTGTGTTTGAAAACA
>NW_024000226.1:0-1054 GCF_014805625.2 Glossina fuscipes
TGTTTAAGACTGTTTGAGACTGTTGAAGACGGTTTAATAAGATTTTATACGCTTTCGATGTTGACTTTCACTATTTTTTCAAAGTGTTTAGAAGTGTTGAAGACTGTTTATAAAGATTTTATATGCTTTCGATGTTGAATTTCGCTATACTTGCAAACTGTGTAGAAGTGTTTAAGACTCTTTAAGGGTGTTTAATAAGATTTTATATGCTCTCGATGTTGAATTTCGCTATTTTTTCAAAGTGTTTAGAAGTGTTTAAGACAGTTTGAGACTGTTTAAGACTGTTTAATAAGATTTTATATGCTTTCGATGTTGAATTTCGATATTTTGTCAAAGTGTTTAGAAGTGTTAAAGGGTATTTAAGATTGCTTAATAATATTTTATATGCTTTCGATGTTGAGTTTCGGTATTTTTTCAAAGTGTTTTGAAGTGTTTAACAGTATTTAAGACTGTTTAAGACTGTTTATTAAGATTTTATATGCTTTCGATGTTGAATTTCGCTATACTGAGAAAGTGTTTAAGACTGTTTCAAACTGTTGAAGACTGTCTAATAAGATTTTATATGCTTTCGATGTTGAATTTCACTATTTTTCAAAGTGTTTAGAAGTGTTTAAGACTCTTTAAGACTGTTTAATAAAATTTCATATGCTTTCGATGTTGAATTTCGCTATTTTTTCAAAGTGTTTAGAAATGTTTAAGACTGTTTAAGACTGTTTAATAAGATATTATATGCTTTCGACGTTGAATTTCGATATTGTGTCAAAGTGTTTAGAAGTGTTTAAGGGTGTTTAAGACTGTTGAAGACTGCTTAATAAGATTTTATATGCTTTCGATGTTGAGATTCGCTATTTTGTCACAGTGTTTAAGACTGTTTCAAACTGTTGAAGACTGTCTAATAAGATTTTATATGCTTTCGATGTTGAATTTCACTATTTTTCAAAGTGTTTAGAAGTGTTTAAGACTCTTTAAGACTGTTTAATAAAATTTTATATGCTTTCGATGTTGAATTTCGCTATTTTTTCAAAGTGTTTTGAAGTGTTTAACAGTGATTAAG
>NW_024000227.1:0-1376 GCF_014805625.2 Glossina fuscipes
TATTTCGTGTACATTGGTCTACTAAAGCGGCCACAATATAAAGAAAAGACAAGCCTTGGGTACGAAAGGAATAAATTTGAACACAGATAGAGTTGCTATGTTATTGTTGTTATAGACCAACTACGTAACGACTTTAGCTCAGGAAAAACACAGTTTTCTCTATTTATATTTACTATTATGAGAACAATTACCTGATGATGATGATTAACTGCTGGTTAATTCAAAAAACTTGAGTGTTTAAATTTAAAAGATATTTACACTCAAAAGCAGTGTAAAGTATTTACAGCGTCCGAATTTTACCTAAAAATTTATCTTCACTAGGCATTCAGTTTGACAACACATTATGTTAACTTAACAATTGAATCATTCTATTAAAGCGCTTAAATAAAATAAATTTAAGGAAGGAAAGGTTTCAGAAATCGGGTCGATATTTCGTGTACATTGGTCTACCAGAGCGGCCACAATATAAAGAAAACAGGAATATATGGGTACTAAAGGGATAAATTAGAAGACAGATAGAGTTGCTATGTGATTGTTGCTATAGCGCAATTACATAACGACATTAGCTAAGGAAAAACACAGTTTTCTGTATTTATATTTACTATTATGAGAACAATTACCTGATGCTGATGATTAACAGCTGGTTAATTCAAAAAACTTGAGTGTTTAAATTTAAAAGATATTTACATTCAAATGCAGTTCATTGTAAAATATTTACAGGGCCCAAATTTTACCTAAAAATTTATTTTCACTAGGCATTCAGATTGACAACACATTATGTTCATTTAACAATTGAATCATACTATTAAAGCGCTTAAATAAAATGAATTTAAGGAAGGGAAGGTTTCAGGAATCGGGTCGATATTTCGTGTACATTGGCCTACTAAAGCGGCCACAATATAAAGAAAGGAGGAATGATTGGGTACTAAAGGAATAAATTTGAACACAGATAGAGTTGCTATGTTATTGTTGTTATAGACCAATTACGTAACGACATTAGCTAAGGAAAAACACAGTTTTCTCTATTTATATTTACTATTATGAGAACAATTACGTGATGCTGATGACTAACTGCTGGTTAATTCCAAAAACTTGAGTGTTTAAATTTAAAAGATATTTACACTCAAAAGCAGTTCATTGTAAAGTATTTACAGCGTCCGAATTTTACCTAAAAATTTATTTTCACTAGGCATTCAGTTTGACAACACATTATGTTAACTTAACAATTGAATCATTCTATTAAAGTGCTTAAATAAAATAAATTTAAGGAAGGAAAGGTTTCAGAAATCGGGTCGATATTTCGTGTACATTGGTCTACTAAAGCGGCCGCATTATAAAGAAAGCAGGAAGCAATGGGTACTAAAGGAATAAATTAG
>NW_024000228.1:0-1759 GCF_014805625.2 Glossina fuscipes
ATCCCGCCCACGCTTCGCAAACGGTAGACGAGTCCCTGGCGACCCGATTAGATCCAGTATTCCAGCGATACCAGCTCGGAGGAAACTACACCACCGTAGAGTATCCTGCAGATAGCAGTGCAGCATCACTTTTTAACAGCCTCAGCAGAAAGCTGAACCACCTTTTCAAAATGTCCGACAACGAAACGACAGACATCACTCGCAACGCCGGTAGCAACATCGCAGATAATGGTCACAGCGGTCACCGCCAACCAGGCCCAGCAGGAGAAACAGCTAGCTCGGAGCTAGACCTAGCGAGCATGCTGAAGCAACAACACGAAATGCTCCGAAGCTGTATGCAGGAAATTAGCCACCTAAAGCAAGAGAAGTCCGCAGCAACGCAGCGAACCCAACTACGAGACAGCGAAGGGACGCAAAATTTCATAATAGCAGCATCGACTTCAACACCACAGCAGCAGATGCCACCCTAGACAGTAGCGCAGCCTAGCGGCAGTTACCACCACGACCAGCAGACAGGACAACAGCGCACCAGCGATGAAAACGCCCGAAGGCGAAACATAGATCTCATCCGCTGGCACATTAAATTCGACGGCTCTGGTAAGGGTCTTACGGTCGAGAGCTTTGTGTTCCGAGTGGAACGGCTCCGGCAGCAGCACCAGATAAGCCACGAGGAATTATTTGCCGAGTTTCACTGTCTAGTGACCGGTCAAGCCAGCAAATGGTATTGGCAGCTGTTGGAAGATCGGGAGGGAGACGTCGCTTTTGATTATTTCGCGCTAAAAGCTGAGCTCCTCAACCAATTCAAGACTGCAGACTCTGATTACGAGTTAATTAGAGAAGTCATGGAGCGAAAGCAGCAGAACACCGAGAGCTTCGAGGACTATTACGCGGAGATACACGACCTGACATTCCGCCTACGCAGAAAGATCCCGGAGGCAGAAATGATTAGAATAATGAAGTCCAACGTTAAGCCCAGTCTGGCCGCACTGATTTTCGCCACCAAAGTAGAAAGCATTGGCGAGTTCAAATCCGAATGCAAGAGGGCAGAAAAGCTGTTAAGAGAAAGTAGAGGCAGGCCGAAACACGTAAGCGAGATTGGACAAGAAGGTGGAAATGGTGACGGAGTTCATCGCGAAGCGGTTGAAGCCCTAGCGCCGCGGCATAGCCCAAGCAGCGACAGGCAACGCGGAAACGGCGGGGCGGTGAAATACGACAAAAGATGGGTTAGCACCGGCAATACAGGTAAGCCTCCGAACGAGCGGCACCACATGCAACCAGCAACATCACGTGCAGTCCAGCCGAAGCAAGAGGCAACAGCAGCAGTGGTAACACCCCAGCACCATACCACCACACCAGCACCAGCGATCGCAGTGAGGACAGCACAGAGCATTGCTTTCTGCCAGTCACCGTTCCATCTGATGATATGCTATGTGTGCGGGATGCCGGGAGATTATTTTTTAAGAAATCCAGCGGAAGGCGCCAGAGAAAATCGTTGCAGGTGTCCCTTCCACAATATGGTCTGTTTCGCATGCGGCAAAAATGAGAGCTACGGCGCTTTACCCGCATCGGAAAACACCAGGCTGGCGAGGCAAGCCGGGAACCCCTGCCAGACGAGACATCACCCGGAACAGCAACAACAACATCAGCAGCAACAATAACAGCAACAATAACACCAACAATAACAACAGAAACGATAGCAGCAGCAACAATAACATCAACAATAACGACGGCGACAGCAACATCAAAAGCGACAGCAACA
>NW_024000229.1:0-1115 GCF_014805625.2 Glossina fuscipes
GTGCGGCTTTGACGGGGAAGACTCCGGACGCCTTAAAAGCATTAAAGGTGATGCCCCGAATGCAAGAAGAAAAACATCGAGTTTTACGAAATGTGTACGCAAACCAAAATGGAATTGGCGAAAACTAAAAAGATGCTGGCTGCTCTAGTCGGGAATTTTATGGAGTGAAAAGTTTGAGTACTGTGAGCGGTTAAAACGCCATAGCTCGCATCGGGCAAATAGCGATCACATACCAAGTAGTGTAGCGTGTGGACCGCCCTCACAGTACCGATGAGTATTCAAATTGCGACCTTAGAGGGTGGCGGTACTCCGGATATTGAATCGAATGCTTTGCTGGCCGTGAATCTGCAGTTCTGCAGCAAATGGATGAGTTAACAATATCTAAAGACAAACGGTTAGAAGGTTACTTATGCCGAGGCTACTAAAAGCACTCCAAATATGTCTCCAGTTCGGCACGCCTCATATTTATGCGATCGATATATCGATAAACTAGTCAAGTTGGGTTAGCCCCAAGCTGTGCTGAGGTGCAAGAGAATCCCAAAAGTTTTTGTTGCTTTCTTAATTCGAAAAAGAGTATTTAGGATTTACAGACACATATGCATCTTGGTAATACAGAAGCATCTGATACGAATTCTATTTTTAACTTGTTTGCAAAATTTTTCAAACAATCTTTTGCTACTCATGGTTACATGGAGGCTGATGGTTACCCTTATTATATTCAGAGGGTTGACATTTGATCCAGCATGAAATTTTCGGATTCAGAGGTTTTTAATGTCCTACCTGGGGAAACATTTTCCTATTTCTCCGACCCGGTTGGCGTCCCTTTGAGTGTCCTGATACTGTGCATTTGTTTTAATGAAACCGATTAAACATATTTTCAACCTTTCTCTACCTAGTGGCGGTTTTCCAAACTTCTGGAAACCCAGTTATGTTTTACAGCTGCATAAGTCGAGTAGTAGACGGTCAATTCATTATTACAGAGGTATGGCGAAATTTTCCGTTATACCTAATTTATTGAAAAAACTTGTTTCGAAGAGATTGATTAAGAGTATTAAACCAGTTCTTTCACCTTGCCCACATGGCTTGGTCAACGGCAAATCTACGGTTACGAATCT
>NW_024000230.1:0-1145 GCF_014805625.2 Glossina fuscipes
ATAATCATACAAAACCACAGAAAATATTTACTTTATATTCCAAAAAAAGGGGAGTTAAACAAAAATGTGAGACAAGAGACGTTAAAAGTCATCAACATGGTGTGGCCTTTAGACAAATATCAACATAAGGAATCATTTCTCACAGTAATGTAAAAATAAAAATTGTCAAAAGACAAAAAAATAACAGATTACTTAAGAAAGCTGAATTTTTGTTTTTTTTTGCGCTGACTTTTTAAATATAAATTTTAGAAAAATCAACATTCATTTAAAACATTTTTTTTCTTGAAGAAGTGCCATTTTGAAACACCCAAATGATTATCCCAAAAAGAAGCATGCAACAATTGATATGTGCAAAAAAGAAAAAAAAAGTAATCGATTAAGAAAAGAACCGTCACTTATTGAAAGACTTGAAATTTTTGCTTGAGCAACATATATACACAAACAAAAAAAAATTTTATTTAATTTTCACCTAAAACGTACAGTATTTCTGATCAGCAAACAATCATGACAATATAGAAAGTGTAGCTTTCAACTAAAGCAAAAGCTGTAGACTAAATTTCGGTTTTCGTTTTGAATTTTGTTTAAAGTGTTGTTTGTAATGTAGGGAAGATTATGTAAAACACTTTAATCTACGATCCTCGGCAAACATTACGCTTTTTAAGAGGGAGGGATGAAAACATTTTTATGGATATAAAAAGCTTATGACCATCAACATTTTAGACCACGAAATACCATATCTCTTTGTCTTAAGGAAATTTATTATGACTTTTAAAAGAGTACTCTGGGTTCAGAGTAAAAAAAGTTAAACTATTCAACAATATTTTAAATAACATTGACTTTGTTACGAAATTCCTTAAAACGCTTCTATAAAAAATTTTTATGTTTGATTTCTGTTCATGCTTTTACCTGGAATCACTTTTTAAATAGAATGCCATTCTATGCTTCAATTTTTCACTGCACATTTTTGTTTCTGTACGCTGTCACTTTATGATGACATGTTCGGAACGCCAGTTCCTTCTATTCAGAAAGAAAAGAGGGCACTATAACAACACAGATAGAATGTTCAAATAAATAAAAGGGGACTTTATAAATTTAGAAGACCCATTGAAACAATATTTAAAGGACAAAATTAAATTCATTTCTAA
>NW_024000231.1:0-3890 GCF_014805625.2 Glossina fuscipes
CAAAGTACATGCCTACAACCCCGCACGCCCATGCAACAAAGATTGTGAACACTATTGTTTCCCTTGTTTTTTGCTTATTACTCATAAAGCACAACACATAGATCATATAATTTACCAGATTTATTATGAGTATAGAAAATTAGCCGCGCCCACCTAATATTGTAAAGTATGAAGGTTTATTCCTTTTTCTCCTTTTTAGCGCTTTTTAGGATAATGACATGGCTTATCAGCCTTTCGCCGTAGCTGCAACAATGGAGATAGAAAACCGAAACTCAGCAGAAACATTCCCTGGTCAACGGAGATCTAAAAACTGAAAATTTATGTTAATCTTGTAATTTAGAAAGTGTATACTTACGCGCAAATCGTTACTTTTGTAAGAAGCTTTTTCCTCACTTTTTACTTACCCTTCCTTTCAATAAACTTTGTCACGGTTATAGCTCTGCTGGCCGGTAGAGCGATTGAATATTATGAGGCTTAGCTTTCTGAGCCGCATGACAAAGCAACAGAAAAAAAAACACGAAAGAGAAAATTTTTTATGTTGGTAGCCTGTCGTTCGTCCGTCTAGAATGAGTCCGTCTGTATCTGTCCCCCCACGCGTGCAACCTCCCCTCCCCCAAACCGCACTTCTGCTACCGCCGTGGCATGTTCGGGCTTGGCCGCACATTGTGGCTCACAGGAAACTCGGGACCCAAAATAAAACGGAAAGGTAAATACCTGTCGAACATACGTTGCCTCTTCCAAATGACGTCGTGCTCCCTTCTGTAGCGTTGACGGCCTCTGTGGTGGTCGCTGTTGATATCTGCTGTTCGCTGTTGATGAGATGTGGCGTATTTCTGATTTTCAAACAGCATCGATGGCAAGCCACATGTAGGTAATTTTTATCTTGAGGCTATGCGTACAAAAATCACCATTTCCATCAATCAAGTGAATCCAACAGGGTTCTTTTCCACCTTTAATTTAAGCGAAAGTTTACCATTTCCTAAACGAAGTCATCTGATGTTACAAAAAACACACCTCTCAGCCTTCAAATGTTCTTCACCGTTTTTATTTTCCTTTTTGTTGCTTTCGATTTCTTCTAGGCTTGTTTATAAAATACAATGTTTGAATTTTTTTTGATAATTATTCGTATGCATGGGTATGTTAGGTATGTAAAAAAAAAAAAATTTATGTCTAGGCTTTAACTTTTGCTCGTAAAGTTCATTTCTTGAAGAAATCTTCATATGTACGTATGTGTAATTGCAGACAAAGAAAAGATTCCTTTGCTTTACATTGAAATCGAAAAAAAACAAGGCGAGCTTCCGTCACATTAAATTGTTCTTCTCCAACGTTTTTTTTTTTTTGCTTCTCTTTCATTATAATTGCATTATATGCTCAATGACGGCAAAGTAAAGAAAATATACAACACATACTCTTTAATATCACCTATTTTTTTTATTTCAGAAAAAAACAAAGCAAAATAATCCCAAAAAAACTTCTCGTCTCATGTTTAAATTTCTCTAACTTAACTGGTGCAGGCAGGTTGGCTGCCAATTTTGACTCATATATTAATGTTAATATCTCTTAATACTAATTCTCTTTCGTTTTGAATATTTTAATACTAACAATTTTCTTCTTAATGTATATTATTTCGCAAAAGCTATCGTAATAAGAAGTTCACGTATTCTTTGTACAAAATTTCCATAATTATATGTTATTTACATAGATATATTTTTGTTTCATTTATTTTTACTTTTTTTTTGTTTTCGTACGCATTCCGTCAATGATATTTAAAAAAACTATTCCTACACGAATGCGATGCGCTTTGCTTGGTACATTCTACCAACCCACTCAACTCTTCACTTCGTTATTTTTGAAGACAATTTTACTGCTTAAGAATTAAAAACATACGGTATTCTGACTTTGTACTGATTTTTTCTTATTTGTTTGCCTTATGTAGTTTTTTGTCTTTTGAGATTTAATTATCAATTCTTTTTTCTTTATTCCTCTTTATTTTTCTTCTTCCTCGTTTTATGAACAAAATGGCTATTATAGAATTATTCTTTTATATTCCTTTTTTTTTCTTTTTTTTGATATTCAGATTAAAAAATGATTGAATTGATTATCAAAATGTAACAAGTACACGACTTTTATTATTATTATCTGATCCAGAATTTGGATGAATTTTTCTGTTAAATCTCCCTCAATATAAAATTAGGATATTTTCCTTCTTTAAAGTGGAGAATTTTTCTTTTGGTTCACCCTGTATAACAACGTACCCTTGGATTTCGCTCGAACGCGATAATAAGACAAACGCTAACGAACAGTTCAAACTGCCTTGTGTGGTTTTTTGTCTTTTGATATTTAATTATCAATTCTCTATTGCATTAAAAAGATGAAAGAATTACATGTGTGCTTAACTGTCAGTTATAGAATCAAAATTTGATATAATATATAATCACCAACTTTTTTTTTTTTATTTTATAATCACACCAACGATTATTATTATTATTATTTTAATTTTAGACTAATGAATTGAATTCTTAGACTAAAAAAGAGACATTGAGCACTAGCAACACAGGCTATCGGCTCTAATTTAAAAAAATGGATATTAGATAATAAGCTTAGTAGTATTAATAAAGTAAAATATTGAATTGATATTTTGTTCTGAAGTTGATTGTAGAATGTACAAAGGGTTAATCGTTCCAAATGCAATACTTCTAGCCAAGGAAAAGTTGAGGCAGTCGCAGAGAATGTGCTTTATAGTAAGAGTTTGTCCACAACAGCAGATTGGGGGAGAAGACTTCTTCAGGATCCATTGGTGAGTTGCAATTGTATGACCAAGGCGAATTCTCGAGAATGTTTGGATCTTGGTTTTCTTAACATTTGTTGGATATAGAGGTGGAGTTAATTGAGGGTTAATGTAAGAGTAGTGTTGACGATGGTATTGTAAATTTCCTTCTGTAATTTTCTCTTTAACTTTTCTTCCAATGTATCTTTGAAGATCCAACTTTTCCATGACATCATCCATAATTAGAGGAGCAGAAGCAGCATACTTTGTCGCTCAATCAGCCTGCTCATTTCCCAGTAAACCGATGTAACTTGGTACCCATAATATTTTAATTTTTCCGTCGGGTGTAGTAATTATATTCCTCAATTTGTTGATGGTGCTCCATCTCGAAGTCGAAGGGTTCCGGGTAGCTTGTAATACAGACAAACTGTCAGTAACAATGACGGTTTTGAGTTTGTTTTTATGGGCAAGGTTGGCAGCGTGAAGGATAGCTCTGGCTTCGGTTATGAAAGTTGAAGTGCTTTCGTGAAATATGTGGTTGAGAAGAACCCGTCCTGTAGCATCTACCACCGCACAAGCAGGAGGCAGACCAGGAGACTTTGAGCCGTCTGTGTACAAAAGATTCCAACCAGTATTGTCCAATACTTGGGTTTTCTCAGCTATTAGATTCCTGAAGACGTAATATGGAGTATCTTCTTTCTTGTGCATAGGCAGTGAGATGTCAAAAGAGCAGTCTTTCAAAATCCAGGGAGGTTTAACACCAAAAGAGTGGGAAATTTTTAAGGGAATGTTCAATTCCTTTGCGATGCACAAACAATGGTCAATTGCAGATGGTGACTTTGGAATTTTCTTCGCAATAATAATCTTTCTTACGTCATCACCGAGAATGGATTTGTTTGAATTAAGAAGCTTAGGGACTATTTTAGCTTTTAACTCATACAGTCTACTTTCTAAGGTTGGGAGACCAGTTTCAATTATAATATTATTTAAGGGCGTCGTCCGAAGTTTGTTTTTATGGGCAAGGTTGGCAGCGTGAAGGATAGCCCAGTCTAAATGAAAAAGAACAATAAATTTTTCATATTTTCATCTACGACTTTCGATTCGGTAAAGATATCTCGGAAAA
>NW_024000232.1:0-3951 GCF_014805625.2 Glossina fuscipes
TAAAAAAAAAAAAAAAAAAAAAAAAAAAAAAAAAAAAAGGGGGGAAAACACTCAAAAGATACGAAATAAGAGAAGAAAACTCATATATATATATATACATAGATGTAAAGGAAGAAATATTAAGATTAAGATACAAAGCATCTCTAAATAACGAATGTTGTAAGCACTTCGCTTGGCTTATTCCTTTCCGGTCTTAGTGGTCAGTTTTGCCACATTAATTACCTTCTTTGTTCAGATTGATTGTTCTGCTTTTGCTTCTCTTCTATCGATCGTGTCAAGTCACGACTACGACGTCGGATTGTTGGCTTAAGAAAGGGGGGTATATTGGTAGTTTTTCTTCAAGTTTGGTTTGTACCTAGTCCTTGCGGGGCTAGGGTATTGTCTTCGGGGAGTTTTTTCAAGGGTCTTCGGCTACCTGTTGTACGATAGCAGTAGGGCTAGAAAACGTAGCAGTCGGGGGGTCCAACCTGGTATGAACCCAAGCTGCAATCCAGCCCACGCTTCACAGACGGTAGACGAGTCCCTGGCGACCCGATTGGATCCAGTATTACAGCAATACCAGCTCGGGGGAAACTACACCACCGTAGAGTATCCTGCAGATAGCAGTGCAGCATCACTCTTTAACAGCCTCAGCCGAAAGCTGAACCTCCTCTTTAAAATGTCCGACAACGAAACGACAGACATCACGCGCAACGCCGGTAGCAACATCGCAGGTAATGGTCACAGCGGTCACCGCCAACCAGGCCCAGCAGGAGAAACAGCTAGCTCGGATCTAGACCTAGCGAGCATGCTAAAACAACAACATGAAATGCTCCTAAGCTGCATGCAGGAGATTAGCCACCTAAAGCAGGAGAAGTCCGCGGCAACGCAGCGAACCCAATCACGAGACAGCGAAGGAACGCAAAATTTTATGATAGCAGCATCGACTTCAACACCCCAACCGCAGATGCCACCCCAGACAGTAGCGCAGCCCAGCGGCAGTTACCACCACGACCAGCAGACAGGACAGCAGCGCACCAGCGATGAAAACACCCGGAGGCGGAACATAGACCTCAATCGCTGGCACATTAAATTTGACGGCTCCGGTAAGGGTCTGACGGTCGAGAGCTTTGTGTTCCGAGTGGAACGGCTCAGACAGCAGCACCAGATAAGCTATGAAGAATTGTTTGCCGAGTTTCACTGCCTAGTGACCGGTCCGGCCAGCAAATGGTATTGGCAGCTGCTCGAGGATAGAGAAGGAGACATCACCTTTGATTATTTCACGCTGAAAGCTGAGCTCCTCAACCAATTCAAGACTGCAGACTCTGACTACGAGATAATCAGAGAAGTCATGGAGCGAAAGCAGCAGCATGCGGAGAGCTTCGAGGACTATTACGCGGAGATACACGACCTGACATTCCGCCTACGCAGAAAGATCCCGGAGGCAGAAATGATTAAAATAATGAAGTCCAACCTTAAGCCTAGTCTGGCCGCACTGATTTTCGCCACCAAAGTGGAAAGCATTGGCGAGTTCAAATCCGAATGCAAGAGGGCGGAAAAGCTGTTGAGAGAAAATAGAAGCAGGCCGAAACACGTGAGCGAGATCGGTCAGGGAGGTGAAAATGGTGACGGGGTTCATCGCGAAGCAGTCGAAGCCCTAGCGCCGCGGCATGGTCCAAACAGCGACAGGCAACGCGAAAACGGCGGGGCTATGAAACACCAAAAGAGATGGATCAACACAGGCCACACAAGTAACCATCCGGACGAGCGGCACCATCTGCAACCGGCAGCACCACGTGCAGGCCAGCCAAAACAAGAAGCAGCAGCAGCAGTAGTAACACCCCAGCACTGTACCACCACACCAGCACCAGCGATCGCAGTGAAGACAGCGCAGAGCATGGCCTTCTGCCAGTCACCCTTCCATCTGATGACCTGCTATGTGTGCGGTATGCCGGGAGATCACTTTCTGAGAAATCCAGCAGAAGACACTAGAGAAGATCGATGCAGGTGTCCTTTCCACCACATGGTCTGTTTTATATGCGGCAGGAATGAGAGCTACGGCGCTGTACCCGCATCGGAAAACACCAGGCTGGCGAGGCAAGCCGGGAACCCCTGCCAGACGAGACGTCACCCGGAACAGCAGCAACAACACCAACAGTAACATTAACAACACCATTAGCAATAACAACACCATCAACAGTAGCAACACCACCAACAACAGTAACCACATCAACATCAACACCAGTAACATCAACAGTAACATCAACAACAACAACAGCAATAGCAACAACAACAACACCAGCCTCAGCAGTGACAATATTAACGCGAGCAGCAACAGGCACAACGATAACACCAGCAACGGATCAAGGCATCCCCGAGTACAAAAGCTTAGCACAAAGGATCGCGGACTACCCGCAGAAGCGACACGAGATTTTCAGCGCAGAAATTTTTAGAAGGCGAGCGCTCACTAGAAGACATGGAAAGATTCTGATCTTACGCCAAAGGAGGAAGGCGTACAGGAGGTTTCAGCAGAAGGAGATTTCAGCGATTGTTTCCCTAGAACACGATGACAGGTTGTTTGCGCGGACCAAGGTCGACAACACCGAAGTAACCGCTCTTCTGGACACAGGAGCCAGCGTGAGTTGTTGTGGGGCCGGAGCAACGAGATTCCTCGAGAATCGAAGACATCGAGTTATTAGGCTGCAAAATCGACACGTAAAAACAGCGGATGGAAGCAAGACGTCAGTGACGGGACTCATTACCTTACCCGTCGAGTGGGAGGGCGAAACCAGGAGTATTGAATTTTACATAGTACCAGAGTTGCGGCAGCAATTTTATTTCGGCATCGACTTCTGGAAGGCTTTTGGCTTATCTGTCGCCACCAAAGCAGACACTATTAAGTCTCCGAATAAATGCCAAGTTTTAGACGCCATAAGCCAAGGAAACGATAACTCCAAGAGCTACCGAAACTCGTCACTTCAACTGACTGATGTAAAGCAAACCTCTCTAGGTGAAGGTAAGGAAACATTGCCACACAACACACGCGAAAAGTTCAGCGGATCTATTGAAATCCCCTCGTCAACGTCACCTTTACGTAATCGGCGTCAACAAAAGCAGCAGAGCCAGCTCAACAACGCTGAAACGACAATAGCAGTAGTAAGTCACCGCAACCAGCTATTGCCTTCTGCGACAGCTATTAGCGACATTGCTAGTCATGCTAGTCAAAACAAACTGGCGAAACGTACACGCATTAACAAAAATTTAAGTAGCCAACATAGTACACGGAAATCTTCAAGGCGTCATCCACCTGCAACTACCGTAACTGCAACAGCTCAGCATCGTAAATCTTGTTCTCAGCCTGCCCCGCAAGCGTACATAAACCAGGCTCCAATAAATCTAGCATCAAGCGGCCGCTCAACGATGATAAACAGTGAACTCAAATTCTCTACCAACACGAGTAGTGGAAGTAATAATGATGGCAGCAGTAGTCGAACACCTTTCGACTTGGCCACGGAAGCGTTGAGAGGTTCACGACCCATAGATCGCGAAAGGTTGCTAAACTTGTTGCAAAGAATCGCAAATGAAAGTCAACAATATCAGATGCAAAATCTACTACTCAAAGGGTTTCTCGACTTACGGAATGAACAGATTAGACAGCTTAGCCACAAGGTGCAAGTTCGATGACACCAGCTAGAAGACAGCTAGCTAGCTAGGGGTATAACAAGCCGAAGGTATTCCCTGCTCTAAAACCTCTTGAGTATACACCGAGTCTGCCCGGCTAACTCAGTCGATAGAACAGAGACTCTTAAACTCAGGGCGTGGGTCGAAGCCACACGTTGGTCCGTAGTAGTCGGTCGCTGAGGGTATAGTCGGTCTGTCCGCGGACTTTTTGACGTACACATTCCATATCGCAGGCGATATCGATGGGTCCGAGCTGTAACGGCCGCGAACAAACCTTGGGTAGGGTGTCTG
>NW_024000233.1:0-1236 GCF_014805625.2 Glossina fuscipes
TTAGATTTTTTCAAAGGACTCTAAACGGGTTGAACAGCTCATAATTATATCTACATTAACGAAGATAAAGTTCTTGGGGAAACGATTCAACACGTTAGTGTTTATCTCACCATGCAACGTCGGCGAATTAAAAGTACCGTCCACAAACTTAATTAGGAAAGCAGTCTATTTTCATAAGAAGGCAAAGTAACTACTGAAATTCCTAAAGGCAAAGGTCAGGACTTGCATAACGCCTGTAGAAGGAAAACCACACAACAGAGGCGTACTAAAGTACCGGTCTGACTTTGCTCATGCATAACCTTTTTGTAACGCAAGGATCATTAAGCTTTGTTTCCTACCCTTTATTTTAAGACTAGCAACGACGCAGCTTTACTTAAAGAGACCTCAATGTGCACGTTAAAACGTAACCATTGAACGAACCCGTATATTCATGAAGGAAGCTACGTTTTCGAGTTTTGATCAATCGATGAAGATTTAAGTTACGAGAAAAAGCAAAAGAAAATAGGAGAGCATAAAACAAATTTTTTTATGAAAATTTTGTTGTTACTAAATCTTCTTATCTGGGTCTGAGAGAAATTTTAAATATCTTTGGTCTTTCATGTTAAAAGTTCAACAAGTAGAAATGAACAAAGCCTTCGCCGTTGTCTCCCATTGTTTCCACATAAGCAACTTTTGAGTTTCTTAGACGGCAGCATGTGAAAAGCTGAATACATTGGCAAGATAGTAGGATTTGAATTGGACTTTTTCACTCTTTTTAAGCTTTACTTGAAAGCGGAAAAAGCGCATTCAAAAACAAATACAGTGACGCCAATGTTTTAAGCTGCGTAAGCTGCGTCTATAAAAATGAAAGGAACAACAACGTGGATATAATTAAAATGCCTTATCAACCAAACAATAACGTTTGTATATGTGTAGAATTTCGGGAATTAAGTTCTTTGTAGGGCGCTATTATAAAACAGCTTTAATAAATTTTTAAAATCAAAAACCAGAAGTAAATATTTTATTGGTTCTAACTGGCGCCTGTTTCTTTTTTGTAAATTTATATATGGGGCAATATGCCACAGAAGGGCACAAAACAGAAGGAAACCAAAAAAACATCAACAACAGCACATGCCTTCACCACTATTTACACCCACACGAAATGAAATAAATACGCAGCTTCCAACATGGGAGAAGGAAAATAGAAATAAAAATAAAAAATGGAGTTACATTCGTATGTTGTTTCAGTTCGCAGTC
>NW_024000234.1:0-1000 GCF_014805625.2 Glossina fuscipes
AATCTTTCGGGTTTCTTCTTCATTTATAGCCGGTTTAAAGGTCTAAAGTTTCCCGTAATAAACACCTCAAAATTCACACATGTACTGGCCGGCATCACTATTTCATTGATAATAAAATTTTCTAAATTCGAAGGAGTTTTAATCTTCCTAATCTTTTGATTTTCTTTGTTATATATAGCCGCTTTAAGGATCTGAAATTTTGCGTAATAAAAATCTGATGTTGTATTATGTCTTATTTCACTGACCCCTATATTTTCTGAATTCTGACGTATTTTTGACGACACCGTTTTGATTAAAATTTGTAGCCGCTTTAAGGGTCCGAAATTTCCCGTGTTAAAAGCACCAAAATTCACGCAGGTAACGGCGGGAATTATTATTTCAATGATAACAAGATTTTCTGAATTCGAAGGAATTTTTAATGTTACGAATCTTTCGGGTTTCTTCCACGTTTGCAGCCGTATTAGGTAGCTGAAATTTGACATAAGAAATTTTTGTTAAAGTGTCCGATCACAACGAATATTCACTTACGTAACTGGTGTAAATCCAAAACCATTGTTAAAGTTTTTTAAGAATCCGATCGTGTTTGGCTAGGGTTTCCTCGATATGTGTGGCCGCGCTGCGAGTGAAAATTGGCTACAGTAAAGCTCTTGTCTTCAATGTTTATGACCTAGATAGCTCACTGCATCTGTTCGTCATAAAATGTTAAAAGCTCATTTGAATTATGAATTGAACAACAAGCACTCTTTCTGACAACGAACCACCTTCACATTATGGCTTTCCTTGTTTTTTGTTATAAGTGACCGCTTTAGGAAATTGCCCCTAATAAAAACCAGAAAATTTATGAATTATTTTCATTATTATTTATGCATCATGTCTTACTTCGTATATACATATAATTTCTGAAATCTTCCGTATTATTGACAACAACGTTTTCATTAAAATTTGTAGCCGCATTAAGGGGCTGAAATTTCCCGACATAAATATCTGAAAAATTACGCAG
>NW_024000235.1:0-1385 GCF_014805625.2 Glossina fuscipes
CTAAATTCTTCTTTAAATTTGTTAACTCTAAAAGAAAAATTTCCACATATCCCTCTCATGTTTCTTTTAATAGCTCTGGTTCCTCGGATGATTTTGAAATCTCAAATCTATTTGCTGAGTATTTCCGACGAAACTTTTCGATTGCTAATTTCGATTTATCAGCAAACTACCCATATCCTATAACTAACTCGGTTTCAATACCTAACTTGGTTATTTCGGAAGATGATGTTTTTAAAGGGTTGAATTCTCTAAAATACAGTTGTTCGCCTGGACCTGATGGAATTCCATCATGTGTACTTAAATCTTGCGCTGTCGAGTTATGTGGTGTGATCTCAAAGATTTTTAACATGTCCTTGAATTCAGGTGTTTTCCGTTCATGTTGGAAGAGTAGTTTCCTTATTCCTATCCACAAGAGTGGAAGTAGACAATTTGTTGAGAACTACAGAGGCATAGCCAAGTTGAGTGTCTTGCCCAAGTTGTTCGAGCGTATTGTGACTCAGCATTTGGCCTTTGCCATAAATTCGTATATTTCTCTGTACCAGCACGGCTTTCGGAAAGGGCGATCTACAGTCACCAACTTGTTAGAGTTTACCTGTCATGTTTTCAAGGCTTTTTCTAGTGGCTCTCGCACAGATGTTATTTACACTGATTTAAGCAAAGCATTTGATATGGTTCACCATAGACTACTTATCTTTAAACTCCAAGCCTCTGGTTTCTTACCCTACTTAGTGAAATGGATAAGCTCTTATCTGCACAATAGATCCTTCAGAGTTTTGTTTAACTCCATTAGCTCGGATGAATTCCCCTTACGTCTGGCGTACCTCAAGGAAGTCACTTAGGTCCCATTTTATTTAGTTTATACATTAACGATTTCCCATCGGTAGTTAATTCCAGCCAGACCTTAATGTATGCTGATGATGTGAAACTGTTTTCTTCCTTCTCTGTTGAATCGCAATCACATCAGCTTCAAGGTGATTTGGATAATTTTGTTGCATGGTGCTCTTTGAATCTCTTGAAACTAAATCTGAGTAAATGTAAGAAGCTTTCATTTTCAAGAAGAAAGTCATTCATTACTCAGTATTTCATAGGTTCGCATAAGTTGGAGGACGTCGATTCGATTACAGATTTAGGCGTTCTATTTTACCATAGGTTACGTTTTAACTTGCATATTGAGCTCTCGATTAGCAAAGCTAGGTCCGCGCTTGGTTTTATAAAAAGGTGGTCCAAAGAGCTTGATGATCCCTACATTACGAAAAGGCTGTACATGTGTTTGGTTAGACCCATACTCGAGTATGCCTCAGTTGTGTGGTCTCCTTCATATAGGTGCTACGTAGATTCAATTGAATCAGTTCAAAAGCAATTCTTGCTGTTTGCCCTTAGAAATT